>NC_041716.1:19826577-20064297 GCF_900700375.1 Denticeps clupeoides
ACAGGGAAGAGGATCCTGATGATGTACCCCATGGACACATCACATCTCTGGTAAGTTCTGTTTTTTGTTCACTTTTTAAAAAAAATATTTGAACCGATTATTCTGTTCTGGTGGTTTTATAATACATTTGTAATTTAATTTTTGAACATGCAGGCAGTGAAGCGTTCCCATAGGCGGCTTGGCCTGGCCCAAAAACTTATGGATCAGGCCAGCAGGGCTATGATAGAGAACTTCAATGCCAAATATGTCTCTCTACATGTCCGAAAGAGGTATACTCAGCCCAAACATCCCTTCTTCTGCAATTAATCGTATTCCATTTGTTATGTTGAACAACTTTTGCCTTTCCCCCATAGCAATCGAGCAGCTCTTCACCTTTACTCAAACACCCTAAAATTTCAGTAAGTATTCTCTTTTTTTTTATTTTTTTGGAAGCTTCAACATTATTTATCTGAAAAAATCTTGCAGTACTGTCTTCAACTTTAAGAAAGTGTGATCCCATAAAAGGGCTTCTTACCCAGCTGAATGTCATTTTTAAATGCAGGATTAGCGAAGTGGAGCCCAAGTATTATGCTGATGGGGAAGATGCTTATGCCATGAAGAGGAACCTCACTCAAATGGCAGATGAAGTTAGTGCTTTTGACATTATTCAATAATCAGATTATTTATTTATTTATATTCAAGCTGTTGTCCATTCTGCATAACTGTCCTACTGTTTAGTTGCAGAAGCCTGGTGTACGACTTTGGGGTTCAGAACAGTCTCCTTCCTTCGAACCTCCCGTTACAGAACTATCTGAGAAGTTGAAAGTGCAGGATGGTGAGAAAGAGGGAGATGGCGACAGTGGAGGCGAGAGTAAAGAGATGAGTGAAGTCAGCGAGGCAACAGAGAGCACAGATGTCAAAGATTCTTCCTCCTCAGACTCCTAATTATACTGGATTTTTTTTTTTTTTGATGCCCCATTTTGTTTTTAATCATTGAGCTCAGTTTTTCCTGCAGAGTTTAGTAGGAAGTCACAATAAATTGGTAAATAAATGTGTTGTGCTTTTTATTTCTTGGGAAATATTATACCGAATCTCTTACCTAACACAGTTTATATTGTCACCCTGGACTGCAAACGTGGGTGTGGAAAATTGATAGATGTATGGTGTCATATAGAATTTGTTATTTAAGGATTATATATAAGGCCTTATAGAATAAGGTGAAAGGGTAAAATATGTTGTCGCATCGTATACAACCAGAGCCATTTATAAATAAGTCAAACAATGAAAACTAGTGCTGTAATCGTGTCTAAAGGGTGGGGCCGAGCCACACAGAATCAAACCTGACAAAACCAGTTTTTTTAGAAGTTGGCCTTGCTTTACGAGTGCTAGACTTATAAGGAAAGAAATTGAGCGGATCGGATGTGAATATAATGCATATTTTCCATTTCACGTAACCAATTATTTTCATTATGCACAGGGTCAGAAATTTTCCATGCCTCAGACTTTGCTGCTGTTCCAGGTGCATAACACAACCGCCGGAATCTGGCTTCCGTTTCACCTCGTCCATGCTTTTAAGATTTTAGGTTTGTCATATGCATAAAGCGCAGTGCCATCCCAGACAGACATATAAGACGCAACATCTCTCGCGATAATTACAACGCATCACCTGACCGACAATTGCTAATCAAATTAACATTTCATAATATTAACTTTAATGAATCAAATGTACCAGACGCGAAACACTTACAATCAGTGAATCGTACGGAAAGAATATGTATTATAGTCCCGTCGTGTCGGGTTCAGGTCAAGATTTACCACTCTACCGAAAACGTTTCACTGACCTGCGGTCAGTTTGAAGCTTTTAATCTCATTGGCTGTCGCGGCGATGCCCCGCCCCTTCCAAAATAGCCTCGCTTCATTTGCGGTGGGATGGGGTCACATGAACTTCAGTCACGCGGCTTTTGATTGTTTACATGGGTGGAGTTTGCGCGTTAATTTTCCTTTAATGTAGTAAAGAAACTGCAAAATGTCGCAAATGTCAAAAGAAGACGCGCTGTCGCTCCCGCGTCACAGGCACGCGTGCCATGTAATGCTGTATGCGGACACAGACAGCAAACTCTTCGGAAGATATCAGACTAAACACATAGTTCTGGTGAGATATTCAGATGCATGCACTTAATGCACATAAAGCAGCGAGCTGACTAGACTCTACATTACTGACTCGTTTCCACAGATGCAGATGCGTTTCGATGGCTTGCTGGGCTTTCCGGGGGGGTAAGTACGAGGTTGGTTTATTCCGGAGATTGCAGCTGGATCAGGACAGTATACTTCCGTTTCGGATAGAGACAGTGAATTAAAAAAAAAAGTGGAGTTTGCTCATTTTATTAACAGCAAGTCCATCAATGTCTCCCGTCTTTGTAAGATGGGTTATTATTAATGTATTGTGGTAATCAGATCCCATTACTTGAGTCTTCACCAGTTTGCCATTCCTGTTCAGCCTAGTCGACCTGTCCAAGGAGACGCTGGAGTCTGGTCTCAGTAGAGAGCTGGAAGAGGAGCTGGGTGTGGCACTTCTGGTCTCTCCCGAAGATCATGTGTCATCCAGCCTCGCTCCAGCTGTCCCCAATCTCATCACTCACTTCTATGCAAAAAAGATGAACGAGTCTGAAATCAAGGAGGTGGAGAAGGCTGCAGTAACTGTGGCAAAAGACCATGGATTAGAGGTTTGGGGCATTTTACATTTGAACCTTATCCAGAGCACCTCAGAGTGTGGTCATCAATATTAGCATTAAAAATGATGAGTTTTCTGGCAAAAAGAGTCCTGAATGGGCCTAAAATTACTGTCACACCCTAATCTGTACCTGAGAGCTTGAACCCAAAACTGATCCGGCCTCAAAATTGGTACTCAACTGTTAGAAAATCTCATTTGCCTTAATGAACAAACCTTATTTACCCAGTTGCTGTTTTGTATGCAAGAGAACATTTAATTTTCAATTTTTTGAAACTGGAATATATTTAATGTAAAATAATTTAAGGTGGCAGGCGAGGAAGCGGACTCATAACCAAAGGGTTGCGGTTTTCATTGTGTGTTTTATCAAAATGGCAATACACATAGCTGTAAATAAACAAGGTCGCTTGAGTTACTTTCATTACTTTCTGTGAGGACATGCTATCTCTTCCTTTCTTTGTTCTCTATACATCTCCAGGTACTGGGAATGGTTCGGGTCCCACTCTATTTTTTTAAGAGGGGTGGCGGTCTTCCTGCCTTCCTCTCCAACTCTTTCATTGGTAGTGCCCGCTCACAACTGCTGTCGGCTCTGCAGAGCTTTGGCCTTGTGTCCCAGCAGGAGCTGGCGAAGGCCACCCAACAGGCCAACCAGATGAGGCATCAGTCACAGCCTCGCTGAGTATGGAAGCAAAGCCTCCTAGAGTCCATCCTGAATCTGGCTGCTCTCCAGTATGAGCCTCTGCAAAGAGATGATCTAGGTGGTCCTACAAGGTAGTACATTATGAATGGACTGTATGAATATTAATGTTAAAAGTGCATATTAAATCTGATTTTTTTTGTAACAGTGCACTGAGTGTTTTTTTATTTGAACAGTGAAAAAGAATGTGAATCTCTGAGCGCTAGTTCTCAAGACGGCCACCAGGCTGTACTACTGCACGCAAATGAAACATTGTCACTTCAGCAGCACAGCATACAGGAGTTTGTGTTTTTAACTTATAATGTTAATAATAATGTTATTTAATATTAACTTGTACAAATGTTTGTTGTTTTTCCACAACATATGGCAAATGCACACAATTGTCACTGATAACTGGACATGGCATCATGTGCAACCCTCCACTGGGTTTTATGAATCGTTGCACCAGATATAGACCATGTGCACGTTGTGGTGGCCTTGTGATTGTGAAAGGGGGGGGATCTATTTCTGTGTGTGTGTGCGCGTTATGCAGTGTGTGCTTACATGTGCATCACTGGAGAGTACAATTAAATAATTAGGATGCTTGCACAGCAACGCGTGACTGTGTGAGTATATTTTTTGGGGGTTAGAGAGTCATAATGATGAAGTAGGTCAGTGCTGCGAGGGACTGACTGACCAAGTGGAAACTGAACTGTCCCCGAGGGAGTGAAAGGAGAGGAAGAGGGTGGGTTCCGGGCGGGGGGCAGGTGTACAATGTACAATGCCGGAGTTAGTTGTATGAATAATCTGTGATGTCAGATGCTCCAATATCCTGGAATAACATCAGTTTGGTTGGGTGGAGTTTGTTCATGATCAGTTACATCTTTGTCACTGGAGACAGTTACACTTCCTACTTTTGCAGGGTGGGGTTCGTCTTCTGACCGAGTTAACCGCTGGGGAGTTTTTGATCTTACTGTCCTGTTGTATGCATTTCATTCTTAACTGTGTGTGTGTGTGTCAGATCATGAAACAAGTGATGGGGTTTGATTTCTATGCACTCGTCACCACATCCTGCAACTGTGATGCAGAGGACTGTGGAGGAAGGAAGCAGACGGAAGAAAGTTATGGGTGGAGGGTTGGGGGCAAAACAGCTTGTCTGATACTGACAGTGCAGAACACTAAATTAGTTTGAAAGTGCTTTCAGTGTAGCGCCATAAATGTATTCATTAGTGAATAACATGTTTTAATGTATACACATTTTTGTGTTACATATGTGCTGTATATTTGTTTTGTAAATTTTTCTATTGCAATACGTATGTATTACTTATTCATTGTATTAATATTCTAAATATATGTAAACTCTAATATGTAAATATGTAACCTATTTGTATTTTTTGTATCATTGATAAATATATAATGTAATTGCCGTTACTTTATTAACTTCATGCACTTCCATACAGGTCCATGTCGAATGTGGATTTAAAAAATGTGATTTATTATGGTGAGGGGGGGTCATTATCACTGTTTGGGGACAGTTTTTATTTTCTTTTATTTTTGCACATTTAGCTGCACATCGTGATCCAAGCGTCGTTTCCTGCGCGCTGTTCTGCGTCACATCATGTCTGGGGGGCGTTCAGTCTAAACAAAAGCTACAGAAGCACGAACAAAAAAAAAAACGGTACACCCCAGCGCCGAGGAGATGTGCATGTCGGTATCGATTTCTACCCACGCTTACAGCCAGACTTTATTTCACTGCTGTCACCGCACCTGGACTCATGACCCCCGCATTATTCCCGCGAGACCGAGCAAGGTCACAGCAGCGATTCACGTCCAGAAAGCGGGCGCGGACACCGAGCGGACAGGGCGGCGTATTCATATCCGCGCCGGTATTTATAGGCCGGGGGGCGTGGCCTGGTCAGAGGGGAGGGCGGGAACTGTTCTGAACGGCGTGTGTGTGAGAGAGAGAGAGAGAGAGAGAGAGAGAAGGAGAGAGAGAGGGAAGGGGCTGCTTGCATGCCAGAGAAAGAGATACACAGTGTGAGAGAGAGAGAGAGAGAGAGAGAGTTGAATGTGTCCTAGGAAGGGAAATCAAATAGGTTCCGTGAAATCTGTGTGACTCAAACACAGTGTTCTGTGTGTATGAGGCAGAAGGAGCGAGAGAGAGAGAGGGGGGGGAAGCTGAAAGGAGGAACGCAGGACTACAGAGAAGGAGGTATGAATCTCACCTTCTTCATTATTTATAGACGAGAACGTGCTGTCTGCGCTCCTAATGCACACTGTCCTGCAGCTGTGTGTTTACGTCTCGCTGCCGTCATCTGTGTGCATGTAATAACACTGCTCCTCGCCGTTGTGTACTACGTGTGTTGTGTGTGTCCATGTTTGTCTTGTAATCAGCTTGTTCACTGCATTGTTGTGCTTCACGGCTGATTTGATGTAGTGTGTGTGTGTGTGTGTGTCTGTGTGTGTGGATGCACGGTTGGAGCACCAATGGCTCTTCCTCTCTGCTCTTTTGAACTTGTGCCATCCGTCCTTCCACCATCTTCTGCACGGTGGCCCTGCGAGCTTCTGGACGTTCTCTCGACGTATTTCCCGCGTGGCAGATGAACCTGCTCCATCTGTCAGGTGGCGCTTTCAGGGACCTGCAGCTAAAAGTGTGACAGAGATCAGCATCTCCTTCCTGTTCACACTCGGTCTGTGTGAATATGTGTGTTTGTGTGTGCTGCGTATTGATCTCTATCAGGCAGAGAAGCCGCCGTCTCTCCATCTCCATCCCGATCTATCACCATCAGCAGAACTACGCCTGCTCAGCTCCTCGTCTCCCTCTCCCCTCATTACCATTTTACAGAGGGGATCACTGTCCATCGCACTCCTCCTCCCCTCCTCCCCCTCCTCTACTCTGCGGTGGCCAGGGTTGGACCAGGATGATTGATCACCACATGACTGCTGTAGGTGGAAGTGGCAGATAAGAGGATATGTTGAAATAGAGCTAAAACGGTGTGTCCAGAATGAAATGAGTGTGTCAGGAAATGATGAAGATTGGGGGCGGGGACACACAAACTGCAGGACAGACATTACACAGCATTCTTAAAGAAGACATCTTTTCATGGCATTAGGTAGAGATGGAGAGTGTGTGCATGTGACAGAGAGACTAGGTGTGTGCTTTAAAGTGTGTGTGTGTGTGTGTTTTCCTTGTCCAGGAAAATGTGACCTGTCTCCATGAGACGGCTGCAGACTAACCATGTCCAGTCCAGATGACTCCTCAAAAAATTTATTTTCACTGTAGCATAGATCTATGCTAACCGTGTGCCGGTCTGGAGTTTTTTTTGTGTCAGTGTACATTCGTTGTAGGTTTGTCTGATTGTGTTGATGTATGTAGTCCAGTATGATGTGCCTATGTTGTGTATTAAATCCCCTTGTCTACACCTCGTCGTGCGAATGCATCCTGTTTCCCATTCCTGCCCTGTGAAAATCTATAATAGACCAGTTTATGAAATAAAAGTACCCTGTAGTTTGACAGTTGATTAGAATATGAGTGTGTGTGTGTATGTGTGTGTGTTTGAGTGAGATAATGTGTCATACTGTGGTCTTGTTGAGCCCGGTTACATTTAGAGTATAATTATGCTCTGTCTGTTGGATATATCGAGGCTGAGTGTGTGTGGGTTACCGCTGCAGTAATTCTTTGGTTGTATGGTTATGTGTATGTGTGATACTGTATTGTATGTTTATGGGTTGTATGGTTGTATGTGGGGTATTGTTTTGCATGGTACCATCTTGAGTGGTGGTGTTTGTTGTATATTGTTTTAAGATTGTGATAGAATATTGCATGTTGTGTGTGGTGCGTAGTAATATGCAGTATTGTGGCCTAGCTTGGCAGGCGGTGATGTACTGGTGAGGGGAGTGGATCAACGGTGGCTCTGCTGGGGCTGATAACGCCAGGGTTCCTTCTCATTGGGCCACACTGGGAGCGTAAAACAGGATTGATCCATGGACCTCTAATTCCCACAGGCTTCCTTTAACTCAACTCAGGTTTAAACAAGCTGGATACAGTCATGGACGCACAATGGCCTGAGAAACATCATTTTAACATCATTTTAAAGAATAATTAGTACTATATTTACCTCAGATGTTCTCTGTGTTTTCAGTTGTCAATTTATGTAGCTTATTTGAAACTGGAACATATAAGAATCTACTTTTCTCTCATTGGTCTGTTTAGCTGGTTGACATTCGCACTCTGACCTTGTCCCTGCTGTTGTGTTGACTGAGTGTGTGTTTAGGTGGAGAGGAGAGAACTGTGATAGAAAAGCAAGATTCACTCAGTGACTCAACCTCTCTGAGACACACACACACACACGATGGCTGGTGTGACTCTCTGTCTCACTCACACACATCCAAACACAGTGTATACACATACACACAGATATACACACAGCCTCCAGATGGAACAATACACCAGGTCTCTCTCATACATTCCATTACACACACACACGCACAACACACACCTGCAGCAATGTACTGGGCCAAAAACAGGTACATACACGTAGGTACAAGCCCCAACTCATAGGAGAGAACAGGTCTAATAAAAATACACACACATTCAGCTAAAGCAGCACACATGGGCACATAAACAATTACACATGCTTATTGTTAAAATATTTGCATTTACACTCAAAGACCATACGTGGCAAAAGTCCAGTTTAATTGCCTGCTTCCTAACATTTTATGTCCTGTTAACTTGTTGTGCCTCATGTGCAAATATGGATTGTCTTTTTCATGTGTATTCATATGTGTTTCTAAGCGCCACAACTGGAGGCTGCATAATGATGTGAAATAATCCCAAATAATATCCCAAATAGTGAATAATTTTTAAAAAAGTTAAGTGAATGTTATCAACAGATCGGGTCCTAGTGAACCAAAGTAGGGATTTCATTGATGGATATTTTAAAGCTCTTATGTAAGTTGCTCTGGATAAGAGTGTCTGCCAAATGTTGTAAATGTAAATGTAGATAGCGCAGCTTAAATGAATTTAAACACAGATAATGAGCCTGTTTTGAAAATGTAAAGACTGGAAAGATCAGATATTAAAATGTATGTAGGAACATAAAAAAATTTGCAGAAAAATACAAGATACCTAAAAACTGTAGTGAAGTACATTAATAAAGTATTTTCTTTTATATTTTTAGTTTCTATCATAAACATACACCTAATGAAGCACTCAATGAACACACATACAGCTCAATGTGGGTGTGAAGCATTAAGTGAAAGTGAAGTAGTTGTCATTATGATACACTGCAGCACAGCACGCGGTGACACGGTGAAATGTGTCCTCTGCTTTTAACCATCACCCTTAGTGAGCAGTGAGCAATGACAGGCGCCTGGGGAGCAGTGTGTGGGGACAGTGCTTTGCTCAGTGGCAACTTGGAGGACCGGGATTCGAACCGGCAACCTTCTGATTACGGGGCCACTTCCTTAACCACTAGGCCACCGCTTCTGATATCTCTTCTAATACGATCTTTTTCTGGGAGTGCCACTCCACATGTAGCATGTCTCTGGGCCTCAGATGTCTTTTCTTGCCTTGCCACCCTCCACCTAATTAAGCCCGTCTAACCACCCAGAGTACGGCAGGAGGGGCATTCATTCACCCTGGCATAATGTCTAATATTAGTATTAGCATCATATTAGCCTGAACTTAAGGTTTCTGGCGCAAGCCTACAAAGACCAAAAAGTGTCAGAGGCAGCGAGTGGTATAAGATCAACAGGATGTGGGCAAGTGTGCTTCATTCTGTGAGTGGCTGTTTCCCCTGAAGCCATCTGTGCCCTTCATTCACACTGCTTTTCACTGGTTTCCTGCTTGTGATTGGCCTCTGTCTTTTTATAACCATTTCTTTATGCATTATTTAAACCACTTTCTCTCCTCTCTTCCACACTAGGACAATGACTTGCACCCAGTAACTCAGGAAGCCAGAGAGGAAACCGCCTGACTATCACCAATCCGATGAACTTGCCCACAACTGGGACAGCCAGAAAAGTTGTGATTCTGTCTTCAGACAAAACAAGTTGCATTTACTGAGAACCTGGACAGGAAGTCAGCGTGCCTGCCCATGATGAGCACCCTGCAACGACTGTGAGACGCATCACAAGACAACGGCAGAGTTCAACGTTGCAGACGACATCACACTGCTACACACGGGACACTCAGAGCTGCCCGCCACTGAGCAGGCAGCGTGTCCGGTGGTGAGAGGATGACATCGCATGGGAAGCTGAGGAAGGAGAAGGGGAGTTTGGCAGAGTATGAGAACCAGATTAAAGGTGAGAGGGGTTCAGGCACAATTTAGGGGGTATTGGTGGTCATATATGAAAATCTCTCTTTTAACCCTGTCTCTGTCTGTCTATCTATCAATCAATCAATCTATCTGTCTATCTATCTACACTACTTTTCAAAATGTCATGTAAAAGAAAAATGAAAATATTGCAAAATGAATAAGAAATAGTCATTGACAATATTTGAAGTCATAGTTGAACCCACATTTCTTGATGGATCGAATAATCTAAAGAAGATCCAATTCAATGCTTCTTTATTCAGTAAAGGTGTTTTCAACTGTACTCAACTGTATCAAGTCAATGTTAATGGGGCAGTGGTGGCCTAGCGGTTAAGGAAGCGGCCCAGTGAATCACGATCTGCCAAGCAAAGTGCCGTCCCCACACACTGCTCCCCGGGTGCCAGTCATGGCTGCCCACTGCTCACTAAAGGTGATGGGTTAAATGCAGAGGACAAATTTCACTCCTGGGCAGTGGTGGCCCAGCGGTTAAGGAAGCGGCCCCGTAATCAGAAAATTGCTGGTTCGAATCCCGATCTGCCAAGGTGCCACAGAGGTGTCACCAAAAAAAGCACCGTCCCCACACACTGCTCCCTGGGCACCAGTCATAGCTGCCCACTGCTCACTGAGGGTGATGGGTTAAATGCAGAGGACAAATTTTACTGTGTGCACCATGTGCCGTGCTGCTGTGTATCACATGTGACAATCACTTCACTTTTTTTTTTAAATCATTACAACCATTGGAACTCAAGACTAATTGTTGCTGATAATGAGCCTCTCTATATTTATGCAGATATTCCATTCATTACTGTTGCTTTGCCACCGTAAGTCGTCCGTGGATCAGGCTTGTTTCATCAATACATCTCGCAGATGCTCCATCATTCTGAGATCTGGAGAATCTGGCAGCCGAGTCAACACTTGTTGTTGGGTTCCTCAGTCCCTTTCAGGTCTGTGTTTGCAGTGACAGGGTACAGCCATGAGGGAATATTGTTTCCATGAAGGCGTCTGCTTGGTCTACATTAATTTTTAGGTAGGTAGTATGTGCAGAACATGAAACTGCATCTGCCAGTCAGTGGTTCCTCAGACCAGATGTGTAAGCTTCTAACCGCTGCATAACAGGAACCACATCAGACCTGCTGCTGTGAAGATGGACCCATTTGTGTGGCATTATAATCTGGTCACTTGACCATCTTTTCTTGCTTTCAACTCATCAGCTGCAAGAACTGGCTGTTCACTGGGACTAAGCGGATTTCACACGGACCACTTCACTCGCTTGAATCGTTCAAACCAAAATGTTTTTTGAGGACGTTTTTCATATGGACTCTCACCGTGCCTGCGTGAATCGTGCCTGCTGCCGCTTTTGTCCAGTGTGTAGCCTGCTTTGGCGCGCCTACCGCACTGTGCTGATGTATTTATAGCCAGTATTAGTGATGCTGTCTCCCCTCATCCAATCAGAACCATGCCCCAGGCTGTGCAGAGCCGGGAGAGGGAAGGAGGGAAGGGAAGTGGTCATTTAATGCGCCTTTTCCCTCTCACAACCAGCATCAGCCTTTCTCTTTGTCTCTCTTTAATTGTTTTTTTTATGTCTCTCTCTCTCTCTCTCTCTCTCTCTCTCTCTCTGTCTTACATTCTCAATTTCCACCTTACACCCTCATCACATGTCCACAGCTCCAGTACTGCATCAGTTAACAGCTTATTATAACATCCTATTTACTGTGTAAATCTGTACAAAATACCTCCAGCCATAATAAAATGTCACTGCATTGAGCAAGTATGGGCGTTTCTCTCGGCTGTGACTGATGCCCCCTCCTCGCTGCTCTGTGTCAGAGGTCCGCAGTCAGCTCTCAGAGCAGATGAAGGTCTTGGATGCCCAGCTGGAGCACAAGACGCAGCAGCTGCAGGACCTGAGCGACTACCTGCGCAGGCGGGCTGAGATCGAGGCTGAGTACGCCCGCTCCCTGGAGAAACTCAGCGAGAGGTTCACCGTCAAGACCAAGAGGTGCGAAGGGGAGGGTTTCAGTGAGGACACAAATCTTCAAACACAACTATTTCTTGTATTGTCCCCCCAAAATTTAGGAAAAAGCTGCAATCGGTTTCAGTTTGTGGTTGGTATTAATATGTCCATTATGGTCTGGTAATGTGTGGTGAATCTAAGGGTAAGACCTGAAGGTTTCTGTATTTTTCATGTAGATGCTAGTCAGTGGTCCTTCGGGTCCAGGACTGAATAACCCAGGTCTACATATTCTTTTAACTTAGCACTGATTAGTTAGAGCAAAAAACAAACCCCCCAAAACCTCGGAATGAGAAAAATCTCCCTCCTGCTAACAGAAAGGAGCAGTCAGACCAGTCAGTTTCTCAGAGCTGGTCAGTGTTGTTGACCCAGACGCGCCAGGAGAGCCGAGACCATAGTTCCCTGAGTGAGATATGCTGCAACACCCTGACACAGCGCCTTTCCCACTGCATAGAGGACACGCACCGCCTGGCCAAGAAGGTACGTTCATGCACAAGCATGCAAACACACAGCCAGAACACAACCAGTGTATGAATGAAATACTGAATGAACAATTTATTTTAATACATTTAGACATTTTAGTCAAATTCATCAAACAATCAGTATTTTTAGTTTTAGTTTCCTTGAATTTTGAGAATATTTACTTGTACTACTTTGTTACTATTTCTATTATACTATAGCAAAATGTACAATTATTTCTGCTCTTTGTTTGTTTACTGCCAGAGTAAAGAGGTTGGCCTCCAGATGCAGGATGATCTCTTGAAGGTCACCACCGAGCTTCAGACGGTGAGTGGGTGTGACAGGCTTAGCATTAGCAGCATTAGCAGCGGCCTCTTTAACACATTTCCTCAGTTGTGCAATTAAACATGCATCATCAGCCCTTGCTGCCTTCAGATCGTGCCTGGCATGCTCCACTGCGTTGGAAACAGAATTAGCATTACCACCAAATAACATCACCCAAGTGTGCAATGATACTTGGAGAGCATATTAGCATCATCTGTTTGAAAGTAGTGCATGTGTGTATGTGTGTGTCACAGCCAGAGTGTGTCTTGTGCATGCAAGCCTAGTTCTCCTCATAGTTCTTGGGGTATCCAGAGCAGCTCATTTCAGGCGGTGCACCTTCACGTTCAGCTCCAGTGGGCCTGAATGACAGCTGGACAGACTGTTGAGGTCATCACCCTCTAATGGGCACACAAGTGTCATCTTCTGTGTGTGTGTGTGTGTGTGTGTGTGTTGAAGCATGACTTCCATCAGGCATGCAGACACAGAGGTTGCATGTATTCTGACCTTAGGGGGGTGATAGTGGTCAGGTTGCATCACTCAGCGTTTTCACTGTTTCCTCAGACCAAAGAGTTACAGCAATTCCTTTTATTGGTTATTGGTGTCTAGGAATACTGACACTCAAACTAACGCTCAAATCTCTATATGCTGCAGGTATAGCGTTCATAAGCCAGGCCTGACACAAAATACAATTACAAAATGTAAAAAAAATGTATTGTACCACACAACATATTCATACACTATATGCTTAAGGAAGGATATTTTTCATTTCCAATGGAAACATTCAAGGGAATCAATAAGAAACCCGTTAAGGAACAAAATCGATAGCCAGTATTGATTAAAGCAATAGTATAGATGAAATCCATACAGCTGTTGGCTTCTTGGTAATTGTACACTTTGCTAATGTTACCATTGCCTACAAGACTAGCGGACTAGAAGAGTACATAAAACAGTCTGTAGTCTATATATGCACAATATGACTTTACAAAGACAAAGCAACATGATATTGTTACAGATTTTTCCCATCATGCTCCTGAAGCAAATTTGAAATAGATAGATAAATTGTCGAACAGTGGAGCCAAAACAAATGCAGCTTTTGATCTCAGCTGCCTGTGGGCGTGTGCAGGGATTTGTTCCTGTGATGAAGGGTTGGTACTTTGGAGACTGGCTGGTGTGACATGTCCTTATGTGCATGAGCCTTTAAAAAACATTAAAAGCATCAAAGAAATATTATAACATGATGAAAAAAAGACCAAATGACTGACAGTATAAAATGGCAGATTTTATTCTGTGACAACTGCATTGCCAGTTTGTCCGTGACAGTAATGGTTTTGGGTTAGGATGGATTAGCACCATCAGATAATTGCAGCAAATGTCCTGTCTGTTGTGTTCTGAATGACACCTGTAGGCCCTGAAGACTTATCACCAGTACCACACAGACAGCCTGGCCGCTGAAGGAAAACTCAAAGAGGCCACGCGATTGGAGGAGAGGCAGACAGGGAAGTCCTCTGACTTGGGCCTCGGACAGTCAGGAGGACAAAGGCGAAGCTCAGTGAAGAAGATGGAGAGGTTGATGGAGAAGGTGGTGTAGCCTTTGATGCTTTTCACTTTTTAGAAAGCAGGATTGCAAAATGTGGTTTTGAAACGTAGGCCAGTAACTTGCAAACATTTCCTGTTTTTGTGTGAGCGTGTTAATGTGTGTGTTTGTAACAGAGGCATGGCAAAGTACAGGAGACCCAGCTGAAGTGCACTAAAGCTCGTAATGACTACCTGCTCAACCTTGCTGCAGCCAACGCCGCTATGAATAAATACTTTCTCCAAGACATCTGCACCCTGATTGACGTGAGTTTTTTCCAAAAGCCTTGGTCTGTCTGAGTGACTTCCTGTCCCTGGTTTTTGGCTTGTTTGTCATTTGCCAACCGTTGCATGTCTTTAGTTTTCATCCCACAGTCATTATCGTACACTGCAACCACTGCAACCACTGCAACGCAGCAGTGTACAGCATTCAGGAAGCCACTAGCAGCCCTTCCTCCTTTTCATGTCTGTCGAACCAACATCCAGTTCCTTTTCTATCGTTTAACTCTTTCAGTCATGTCAGTCCTGTCTGTGCTCGCTTTATATGTATATGTATATGACCTAGTCCATTACTTCATCTATCATCTTAATACTCTGGCCATGATTTACTCAACACTTTATTAAAACCTTTAATTAGTGCATAGACTTTTAGTATGTGCCAGATCCAGCCCAAATATAATTTTTATTTCCATTTTAGCCATCTGTATGCCTGTTCTAAATATTACACGACTACCTGATCACAAGGCTTTTAGATGTGATTATTTTGCATAATTATTTTGCTAAATTAACTCAGTATAATATGCAATGTTTGTCTGGTGATTGTTTAATGAGTTGCTGTTTCTATAAATCTGTATGAGTATAGAATCATGGATAATTTAGTAAAAAACACTGTGAGTGCATAGTAAATAAGAAAAGAAAATTTAGTAACTTGTAGGCAGTGATCTATTGAATGTACGGTCAAAGTGTGTTAGTCAAAATTTTCTAATTTAACAAATCTGTAAATCCAATGATGGCCCTAGTCATTAATGTAAAAAAACTTTTCAAATATGGTATATAAAAAGCAATACTATTGAAAGCTCCTTCACACACTGTTAGTGGCTTATTCAGCTTTTACTGTAACCTTACACTTCCTGTAGTTAATGGAAAGTGTCTCACAGTTGTGGCCAATCACTTTGCACAGTATGTTGGTATCAATAGGGAACTGTTTGTTTCAGGTATGACCGTGGCTTTTTTTGTGGTTTGGATCTGGATTTTACTTACTTACTGCTGAAAAAAATCCCTTTGGTATCTATCTATCTGTCTGTCTGTCTCTTTTATTTGTAATGTGGTTTGGATGAATTGGGCTTTAAGTGGTTGTTATGCAAGATTAGAGTCCTATTTAAAAGGATCTCTATTCTCATTATTAATTTTACTTCTAAGCAGTTTCTCTCCATGGAACAAGTGTTTCAGCACATTCCATGTCATTTTCAGTGCACAGATCTTGGATACCATCTGACTGTGTCTCGGGTGCTGCGAGGGTTCCTGTCTAGCCGGCACCGGGCAGAGCTGAACCTGAAGAACGGGCTGCAGCAGCTGGACAGCGCTGTAAATGGATTGGATCAGGGGCAGGACAGAGACGCCTTGCTGCAGGCCCACAACACAGCATTCTGTCTGCCTTTTCGCTTTCAGTACCAGCCTCACGAGGGTGACCAGGTCAGGTCCTGTTCTGAGACCCTTTGTCACAGTTGATCATTTACATTTACATTTACATTTACAGCATTTACCAGACGCCCTTATCCAGAGTGACTTACAATCAGTAGTTACAGGGACAGTCCCCCCCTGGAGCAACTTAGGGCTAAGTGTCTTGTTCAGGGACACAATGGTAGTATGTGGGATTTGAACCTGGGTCTTCTGGTTCATGGGCGAGTGTGTTACCCACTAGGCTACTACCACCCCATCAGATTTGTTCATCAAGAAGCTCTGAATCTGTTCAGTACAGCGGAATATGTTTGTGTTATATTTCAGCTGAATTGCTCTGTATGAGTGAAATATCAGACCCGGCTGGTAGGTGTATTAGTTGAGTCAACTTAATTTCATTTCTGTGAAGGGAATCTTTCTCTTTTTCTCAGGTGTGTGAAGTAAGCGCTGAATGCCAGGTGCGATACGAGCTAGAGACCAGATTCCAGCAGCTTCAATCAAGGCTCGCTGCAGTTACCTTGGAAACAGAGGAGGTATACTGCTTACAGCTCACTCCGACCCATTACCAAATGCAGTTATTTACCCAAGCTTTGCCCAAAATTTCCCATGAAACCATCTGTTGTCACATCATATTACACAGTAAAATAACAAACACTACATTTCCCATAATTCCCGAGACCTTTTAGAACAACCTCTTAATCCAACTCAACAACATGATTTATACTTAAGTAATGTAATTACATCCTAACCTAGTAAGGTCAAAGGCACATGGTTATACTCATACCAGAATAAAATCCTGATGGTACGAGCAAGTCTGAATGGGATCAGGGTCAGAGTTAGGTTACATGTTCATTTCCGTCAACCCTTGCACACCCTGGTCCATCCAGGTCAAGGTGATACATGTGTCCACAAGTGCCTTTTTAATACCTATTGAATATGTAGGCTGTACAGTGCTCAAGAAGCTCATCAGACATCCACAAAATGACCACTGTCTCCATTCTTCTCCTTAATAGATCAGTAAGACCCTGAAGGCAACCCATACTGCCCTGCTTGACAGCATCAGCGATGATGACTGTAACCCAGCTCCAGACATCACCTCCACAGTTTCTATGGACACCAGTGGTGACGGCCCTGGGACCAAGCTTAGTCTGGCAAAACGGAGAGCCAACCTGCAGGAGACAGAGACCTACTACTTCACAGTAAGTGTTCTCATTGGCCTGACTAAATTATTCCTAATGGAATGGCTGTTGGTTGCTGTGGTCGGAGTGGAGAAATGTGAGGGGGAAATGAAAGTTGTTTTGAAATGAAGGCTAATTAGTGTAACGGTCAGATTTCAATGTGCATTGTTCCACTTTGTTTGACTGGAGAGGGAACATGGTTTTTGAACGGAGACAGCAGAAAGCAGGATCAATTCCTTCCTTTTTACTAACATTCTGGACACAATCGACTACAGTCTTATCTGTATGTGAAGTTCTACCTGTGCTTGATGCCTTGCAATTGGGTCTGAGCCGAATTTAATTGGACCACACTATCTTCCAGTGGAAGCAGTGGTGGCCTAGCAGTTAAGGAAGCGGCCCTGTAATCAGAAGGTTGCCGGTTCTGAGCAAAGCTCCGTACCCACTCACTGCTTCCCGGGTGCCTGTCATGGCTTCCCACTGCTCACCAAGGGTGATGGGTTAAAAGCAGAGGACACATTTTGTTGTGTGAACGTGTTCTGTGCTGCAGTGTATCACAATGACAATCACTTCACTTTCACTCACTCATTGATTACTGTTTTCCACCACAAGATAATAATCAAAGTACTACATAAGATGTAGTATGTGGGGAGAGTTTGTGAATGCCAGATTGAAAAAATTCTCCAGATAGAAAGCTTGAATTGAACCTTAGATAATCATCTTAGATGAGAAATTGCTTGGCTCAGTAATGGTTTAAGTCCTGTGTGTCTAAAACAGAAAAAAAGAAGAGCGGATAGGACACTGTGCTACACCTTTGTGTTTTTTTTCTCTGTAAATTCTGCAGACAGACTTGACTATGACATTATCTATTGTAATGCCATACAAACCGGCCCTCAGTATTCAAGGCTTAAGTGTGTGTTTTTTTTTTTGGTTGGACAACAGATTTAATTAAGCTTTGTGCAAACTCCCTAAGACACTTTGTTTGACTCATTTTCTTAGAAAGTGAAAGAGTATTTGGGTGGCAGTTCCCTGATATGCAAACTTCAAGCCAAACATGACCTACTGAAGGAGGCCATCCAGAAAGGTACGACATGGGCACTACCAGTCCCATTCTACCACCCACACTGTCTTACTGTGTAATTGTACACAGAGGGTTTGTTACAGTCCAACAATGTTGTGTGTCAGTGCTCAGGCCTTTTCTGCTCTTCTTCCCCTTAGCTGAAGCCATTGACAGCGATCCTTCCAGGTACCTGCACCTCTTCCTCAGTCTCTCTAGAACTTCCTCACTTTCCTGGCTATTCCAGTGACCCTCTGAACCTGTCCGAACCTGGCCATGGTCCACACTTCATTTGCACAAAATCCTGTGTGTGTGTGTGTGTGTGTGTGTGTGATATGAGAGAGAGAGGTGGAGAGCATTAATGGAGTGCAGGAGATTTTGACCTGGGTTGTAAGAGTTTTCAGTACATTTCACAGATCTTTATGCTGTCTGACAGATTTTAGCTGATGATCAATATAATTGTTGATTGTGACATTTTATAACAGCCAAATACAAATGATTTCTACTGGTTTATATTGATAGGAAATTTGCAATGATATTTAAAAATAATGAACGATTGAAGACCTAACTTAATACTGACATTAAAATGACTGTGTAACTGTATGAGCATGAGCTGTGTGTGGACATCTATTTCTTTTGCATGCATCTGTCATTTAGCATGTGTTGTTCGTGCTGTAATGTTACAGTGGACTGCTGGTGTATGTTTCCCAGAATGCCTGCTGGTAGGTCAGTGCGTGTGCGGAAGGCCAGACCCTGTTCCCAGTACAACCACAAACTCTTCTCTGGAGACATTCTCTCTTTCATCCAGGTACAGCCATGCAGCTGCTGAGTTTCTGCTGCTGAGTTTGCGCCACATATGTGCTATCTTATCACAGTATCACTGTAGAATTAGTGCAAAATCATTGAAGAGTCACTGCTACAGTTTGCTAGGGTTGAATGGGGTCCTTTGGGACATTTAAAGTAAGGTAAGTTCATTCTAAATTAAGAGAAAAATTAAAGTTAAATTATAGGGCTCTTCTATTAGAAGGATCATGGGTGTCTGTCACTACACCATGTAATATAAATACCTCCCAGCTATCCTGATGTGCATACACTGCCAATTTATTGTGTTAGCAGTAAGTTCTTATGTTCCTGTTCTTTCCCCCTGTCTGGAGTATTGCATACTTGAGACTTGTATACTTGAGGTTCCTTTTGGTACAGTCAGAAGTCTATCTAGTGCTTCATGGACAGTTAGTCTTAAAGAATGAGCAAATAACATTTCTGTATGCACAGATCACAGGTTTTGAACCTGTCATCTCAGCACTATAAGGCATCTTGAGAAATGTCAGTTATGGAGGGATGAGAACTAGGGGGCTTTGTGAAAATTTACAACCTATAGAAGGTTTTCCCAACTGATCTTGAACTCAATCAGACATTTGCATTCTCTGTAATATTAATACATTTACATTTACATTTACGGCATTTGGCAGACGCCCTTATCCAGAGCGACTTACAACGTAAATAGATTTATTAATCTATTAATATAATATTAATAGATTTATTAATTAATATTTCTCTGTAAATATTAATAGAAGGCGCAAAGGTTTAAACAATCCAATCATGATTTCAAAACAATATCAATATATAATAACATTTTCTAAAATAATAAAGAATTGCATCCGTTGGGCATTCAAGAAAATAAACACCTGATAACTTGATTTCTCTGATAGCTGACATTTCACCCAAAATGTCACTTATGCCCCACTGATTCTCACCACTTGAAATGTTCAAGGCGTGAAGGCCACTATTAAATTGCATGCACTTAAGCAGTATTGCATTGCAGTTGTGCACTTATGTCTTTTTCCAGTTCTGTTGTGGGCTGTGTGAGTGTGTGGTGTTTTTTCTGTGGAAACTGACTAACTGTCTTCTTTCTCATTACTGACAAAGCCTTCCCTTCAAACTCTGCATAATCCTCACCACTAAGTTCAAGCCTGCTAAAAATACCTCATCCTGTTTTCTGCTCACACTTTCTGTAAGGGCCGCTTTCATTTGAGGATCTGAATTTGTTTGAGAAACCATTAGGAACCATGGTACAGAACTGCATGTGCTGCAACGTTGCTTCATACTGATTGGTGATTAATGAATTGGAATATCTACAATTTGCACAGATACTGGCAACCATTTTCTGTTTCTTAAGAGATTGTGTTGTGTTGGACTTCCATGTACTGAAACCTCTTCCACTCCTGTTTAAATTTTGCTCTCTCACGACATATGCTGTCAAACAGAGGCATCTCAAGGGCCGCAGAGGCCTGTGTTTGGCACCACATCCACTGTGTGATCTGTCCTCATGTGTCATCTATCTCTGGACATTATCTTGTCTCTGTCACCGTTCTTTTTTCTCTTTTGTTAGTTGTTCTCTGTCCTTCTCTTCCTGTTCCTGACAGTTCAGTGTTTATTCTTGTCCTCTGTGAAATGCTGCATTAGTGCTGGCCACTCTCTTTATCTAGAGTGGACAGTAAATCCATGAGATGCTTACCCTCATTATGCCATTATGCACAGCACCACTGGACTGATATACAGGCAGGGCCCACCCAATGATTTATTGGTGAGGACATCTCAGACCAAAGTGGACAAGACACAGTCTGATTAAAAATGGAGTTCGTGTCTACGCTAGTGAACTGTAGTCACAGGGCAGTGGTGGTCTAGCGGTTAAAGAAACAGACCCATAATCAGAACATTGCGGGTTCAAATCCCAAACCACCAATGTGCCACTGAGGTCCCCTCAATTACTTCACTTCATGTGCAATGTTAACTTGATCGCCTGTAAACTTGTTCCCAATTAGACGGCTTCATCTAGTGGTGCTTCCTCAAATTACACTGAATTGTGTTTAAGCTTTCACCTGTTTATTTATCTATTGCTATTTTTTTTTCGGACAAAATACAGACATATATTCTAAACATCAGCAATATTCTCTGATTAGGGATGCATGAAAAATCCATTAGGGCCAAATTTAGATTGTCATTGGTGGGTTGGGCAAGCTACCACCTACTCATTCTGATCGTTCTTGGTTAAGAGATGTTTTGGTCTATCCTCCCTTGTTTTGTCTTAGATAATGTTACTCCTTCCATTTCTCTCATTTACTTCTGTCTGTGTGATGTCTTCTTACCATGCCACTTTATCTTTTGCTCCTTCTCTCTTTCTCTCTCTCCCCTTCTTTCTCCCACTTTCTATACCTGCTTGGCTTGCCGTGGTTGTAGGAGGAGGAGGAGGATGTCTAGAACTCAGGTACAGATGCTCCTGTGGTGTTTGGCTGTTGAGTTGCTTTCACGTTTTCATCTGTGTTGCCCGTGGCCCTTTTATTGCTCTGTAGTGCTGCTTCTGTGTGAAACCCATGGCTGCCGTGAATTTTAATAGATGATCTGTCAAAGTGATTAGTCTTTTCTATCTTCCACTTTCTGTGGTCTATGTGCCCTTATGTCGGGTCCAGAGCTCAGGACAGCAGATCCCCCTGGTGGTGGAAAGCTGCATTCGCTTCATCAATCTCCATGGTCAGTTTAAATTGTGTTTATTTTTTAATACGTGTACTTGTGTATGGTTCCCTGTATTGCTCCAAACCCCTTTATGGGCATGAGATTGTACTGTGGTCAGGTGGTTTTTAAGGGGGTGTGTTGAATTTTTTATAATCAGGTCTGCATCATGAAGGCATCTTCAGAGTCCCCGGTTCTCAGAGTGAAGTAAACCACATCAGAGACGCATTTGAGCGAGGTGGGTGGAAAGTCCTTCAAATTCACACCGACTGTTGCCTAGAGAGGGCTTTTTGTGTTTAGAATTTTTTTTTGGAACTTTTGCTGGCCGAAACTTGACCAAAATGCTTATTTGTTAATAAGCATCAAAAGACTTATAAGAAATTGTTTGGCATAGAAGGGTGAAGACTGTTGCATATGAATACATACTTTGCATAATGCTACATCCTCAGACAGATATACATGTTAAATGAATGTAGCCATATTTATTCCATAATAAATCAGAGATCAGAAGATCTGATGGGGTCTGTCTGTATAAACAGGTGAAGATCCTCTGACAGACAGCGAGTGTGACATTGACTCGGTGGCTGGAGTGCTGAAGCTCTACTTCAGGGGTCTGGAAAAGCCCCTGTTTCCTGAGGAGAACTTGGGGCAGCTGATGGAGTGTGTCCGTAAGAGACCAAATATCCAAAAATATGCAATCGTATGTTTCTTATTTGTGTAACACTGATTCTTGACAACTGTGTTGAAGGTACTACCCGCACTTTTCTCTAAGCTTATCCACTACACCACTGTACAGCACTGTATCTTCTCTGTCTCTGACTCTGGGGCAGTGGTGGCCTAGCGGTTAAGGAAGCGGCCCCGTAATCAGAAAGTTGGAGTGCCACTTTCATGGCTGCCCACTACTCACCAAGGGTGATTGGTCAAAAGCAGAGGACACATTTGTGCACAGTGTGCACCGTGTGCTGTACTGTGTATCACAATGACAATCACTTCACTTTCACTAGGTGTGGTCTGGTCATTATTTTATTGTTTAATTAATCACTGTGGGGTTCACCAGTTAAGTGGTAGGGTTTTATCATTTTTGTACCAGTGAAAGTGGTTTGAAATAATGTACAATGCGACAGCAGCACTCTGGAGTGAAATATTTGCAGATAGGGAAGGAGCACTGCATTTTATTTTTGATATATAATCCAAAAGCCAAAATTATGTATAATTCATGCATTTTTTGTATGTTCCTTTCTCAGAGATTGAAAACGTGACAGAAAGGGCAGTTCAGATAAAAACAGTCATCTCCACCTTTCCTCGGCCCATTGTCATAGTAATGCGTTACCTGTTTGCCTTCCTACATCAGTATGTATAAAATTGATTACATTGTTAATGTATTACAAATGCTACAAAAGATAGATTTTTAATCCTAATCTGCTCCCACTAACCTCTCAATGTGATCAGTGTGTCCCAGTACAGCGATGAGAACATGATGCAGCCCTATAACCTGGCTGTGTGCTTTGGGCCCAGCCTGCTGAGGGGGGCGGAGTCAGGGGATGCAGTCACCCTGCAGCCACAGATTAATGCCCTGGTGAAGACCATGATTCTGCAACATGAAAGCATTTTCCCCAGCACTGCTGAACTCCCAGGGCCAATCTATGAAAAGTGCATGACCCTGGAACAGGAGTATTGGTGAGACTTTCTCTGATTATATTTTAGTATGATATTTAGCAATTTTCCACTGCATGGTACACAGTACCAGAAAACCATGTGCTCTTTAGGAATAATAATGTAAACACAATTATACCACAATGAACGAATAAATAAATAAATAATATTCTAAAAATATTTTAACAATATTCTGTTATTCATATAGTTATTCTTTCTTTTGTACATATTTCAATGATAGTGCCATAGTTTTGTGGGCCTGCCATATAATCAGCCAATGCTGCAAATACTATCAACAATAATCATGAGAAAGATGATCTGTTTGCTCAAAAAAGACACTAATTGGTGTCTAAAAAAGGCACTAAGTTAGTATAGTCACAGTTTCACAAAATGATACTGCAGTTATATGATACCCCTGGACCCCACAGGGTTTTCATATCACCATTTGGTTTAACTTCAGCTCAGAGCTTTAACCTCAACATTGGTAATAAAGCAAAGAATTGCTTGGTACTATAAAGTAAAAAATTGAAAAAAATCTAGATATAGACATGAAAATTCATTGGAAATTAGCTGATCTTGGTGGGATAATATAGCCATTGTTTCAATTATCCAATCAGAGAATAATTAAGAGGCATAACTGATTCTTTGATTTGTTGTGATCCAATTTCCTGTGCTGTTCAGTCACAATAGGCCTGTTAGATTTGTCATGGGGGAATGACCTTTTGTCTCTTTTCTCTTTCTTAGTGAACCAATTGCAGAAGAAGGAGAGGGGGAAACTGAGCACCTTCACAGTGAGGATGGTGAGAAAGTACACACACTCAACCACAACCTAAATATTGTATATGATCCATAAAATGTTGCAGATTGCATATAACAAGTAGAAAAAAGAGAACAGTGGCTCATCAATCTTAATCTGGCCTAAAGTTTCTGGAGGCTTTACAGCACTGCAATGATTCCAGTTATGGCACGTCATTTTGTGGATTGTGTGGTCTGTGAGAGATTTGTTGCATGGTGCACCGATTGATCAAATTATAATTTTAGCAGGGTTTAAAAAACGTTTTCTAAAATTTAGCAGTGATTGAATGAGCAAAGAGGTTAAAAAAGACTCAGACAACACTATAATGCTTATTTTAGTTGTTTATTTTGCCTCTTATTTTCTTGACTAGTAAAGATGAAACTAAATAGTATTTAATAATTCAAACAGATGATTCATGTAATCCCCAATGTGTTCATTCCCTGTTGGGTGTTGTATCGCTGTGTGTCATGCTGCTTGTTGTCTCCTGGGTGGTGCGCTGCTGTTGTATTGCGTGCTGTGTGCTGTGTGTCCTGTGGTGTGTCTGCT
The DNA here is from genome assembly GCF_900700375.1 of Denticeps clupeoides. Taxonomy (NCBI): domain Eukaryota; kingdom Metazoa; phylum Chordata; class Actinopteri; order Clupeiformes; family Denticipitidae; genus Denticeps; species Denticeps clupeoides. The sequence continues at coordinate 19,851,052 of NC_041716.1, forward strand.
GTGCAGAGTGGGATGCAGTGGCCCTGTTTGATTATGTTGCACGGTCTGCAGCCGAGCTGTCATTGAAGCAGGGGGACCACATCATGTTGCACAGCAAGGCGTCATCTGATTGGTGGAGAGGAGAGGTGGGCGGAGTGAAGGGCCTCGTCCCTCATAAGTACATAAGTGTGTCTGAAGGGTGAGTAACCCAGGCTTCACACATTTTTTGTGTGTTTGTTGATTTGTTTCTGGACTGGAACCCTTTGCTCCCTCTTCTAAGGGTGGAGCGTAAGCATGAACGAGGGAGGAGGGAGGAGAGCAGAGGAGGAAGCACCGGTAACCTGGCTGAGGAGCAGCAGCATGGAGAACACAGCACTCGGTACAATATACCACACACACACAATACAAATATAACTAACACACAAAGAGGCAACAGTTTTCTGTTTTGCAAATAATTATTTAAATTGGTTTGTATTTATTATAAATATGTTTGTATTGTTGCAGCATCTGTTTTGTTACAGCATTATTATACTTGTCTATTATATTAGTCTGCAATAGAGTAAAGGCACACATATATTAATTAATCTGAGAAATTTTACATTTACGTTAGCACAGAGCTGTTTAAGTGAGTGTGGTAGCAGCCTAGTGGGTAACACACTCGCCTATGAACCATAAGACACAGGTTCAAATCTCACCTACTACCATTGTGTCCCTGAGCAAGACACCTAACCCTAAATTGCTCCTGTAACTCCTGATCTCTGTACTTCTGGATAAGGGCATCTGATAAATGCCGTAAATGTAAAATGTAGTGAAATTGGCTAGCTGAAGAGAGGTTAACTTCAAGCAACCTTAATATCTGCAGTAGACTTGCAGATATATAGCAATATGTGCTTTATTCCTGTCCTGTAGCATAATCCTAACCTCCGAACTCATTTGAAATGGGCCGAGAGAGTGAGTTGGCCTTAAAAGTGGGGATTAAGTCTCCTATATAACTACTGTGAATGAGGCAGACTCTGCTTTGAAAGATCTGTTTGTTTGAGTGGATGGTCATTAAAGAGGTTAATATAAATGTCCATGATGAAAGGTCATGCTGTATGCCAATTTGAATATGTATTGTGTTCTCTTATTCCTTCCTCATGGGCTATTAGATTGTCATGATATCCAGGCACAGATTTGTTCCAAGGTGTTTATTAAAGCAACCCAAATTCTGGATGAGTATTTTGGGAATGGGGGAGTGCAAGTGGGAAAGTCACACAAACAATAATGGGGAACATGAAACATGTAACAGGACTCTGGCAACAGCAAGGGGGGAAACAGGGACCTGAAGGTAAAACCTCCAGACAAACCTAAAACATAAATATGAGTACACGACACAGACATGGAACACGCTCGGCTTTGGGGCAAACAGCGGTAAAGATGAATGCGCTGTCATTGGTTCAATACCTGACCCAGAACACTAGGGCGGCAACCTTTTATAGTGCAAGAAACAGGTACGAGGAAGAAGGATTGGGCATGGCCTGCACTCATTGACCCAGAAATACATTTCAGGAACTGGTGCTGGGGAAGGGGTAGGGGCACTTATACATAGATCTGATAAAAAAATAACTGTATAGAAGTTGTTAGAAGCTATAATATACACTGCTCAAAACAATGTAACTCAAAGCCAATCACACTTCTGTGAAATCAAACTGTCCACTTTGGAAGCAACACTGATTGACAATACATTTGACATGCTGTTGTGCAAATGGAATAGACAACAGGTGAAAATTACAGACAATTAGCAAGACATCCCCAATAAAGCCATGGTTCTGTAGATGTTGACCACAGACCACTACTCAGTCCCTATGCTTATTGGCTTATGTTTTGCTCACATTTGAATGCTGGTGGTACTTTCATCCTAGTGGTAGCATGAGACGGAGTCTATAACTAACACAAGTGGCTCAGGTAGTGCAGCTCAATGCGACATCAATGCGAGCTGTAGCAAGAAGGTTTGCTGTGTCTGTCAGAGCATAGAGGTGCTACCAGGAGATAGGTCAGTACATCAGGAGGTGTGGAGGATGTTGTAGGGGGGCAACAGCCCTGGGTTCCTCCTAATCCAAGACAATGCTAGACCTCATGTGGCTGGAGTGTGTCAGCAGTTCCTGCAAGACGAAGGCATTGATGCTATGGACTGGCTCGCCTGTTCCCCAGACCTGAATTCAATTGAGCACATCTGGGACATCATGTCTCGCTCCATCCACCAACGCCACGTTGTACCAGACTGTCCAGGAGTGGGCGGATGCTTTAGTCCAGGTCTGGGAGGAGATCCTTCAGGAGACCATCCACCATCTCATCAGGAGCCTGCCCAGGCGTAGCAGAGGCACATGGAGACCTCACACACTTCACACCCCATTTTGACTTGTTTTAAGGACAATAAATCTGGATGGATTTAAGTTGGATTTAAGTTGGATCGGCCTGTAGTGTGTTTTTCCACTTTAATTTTGAGTGTGACTCCAAATCCAGACCATGGGTTGATACATTTTTGTGATTTTGTTGTCAACACATTCAACCATGTAAAGAAAGTATTTAATAATAATATTTCATTCATTCAGATCTAGGATGTCTTATTTTTGTGGTCCCTTTATTTTTTGAGCAGTGTATATCAGTTGAATACTAAAGCTGAATCTCTAAAATGCATCATATAAGAATGATGATGAAAAATGTTTTAACATTAATAAAATAGAAAGACATACTGTTGAAATCATCATGCTTTACATGTATTATTCCTTTTTTCTGCTATAGCATGCGTGTAAATAGTGACAGTGCATCTCTGCCAGGACGGCAGAGAGGGGGAAGTGTGAGCGGGGGAGGGGGAAGCAGCCCTGTGCGTAAAGTCACCCTGCAGGTGCCCGAGGGCCGACTCATCCTGCCCCCGCACTCTCCTGGCATCACCCGCCAGCTCTCAGGGTAGGCAGCCCACACTTCACACATTATTCATAGTCTGTATGTGCCATTGCAATGCTTACAGTGACATTCAATAAATTATTCATTTTTACAGAATTTTATCTGTTAACAGTCACTATGATTCTTTCGACCTTCTCTCCAGAACGTCAGAGCGCAGACACACTCTGGACAGCATGAGACCAATACCTAGTGGACAGGACAGGCCAGTTTTGGTTGATAAGGTTGGAATGTTCACATTTAATAATGCATGCCTAAAACAGTGATTCTGTCATTCAGATTTCTTCTGAAGCAGCAAGAGACTAGTCAAAAAAAGCAAACAATATACTCTATTTTAGTCACATTTGTGTGCCTTATGTGTTTTTCAATTTCATTTTATTTCATTGTATATGTTGCATTATGTATTTTATGTTATATAATCTTTCATTATAACTACAGATTTTTGTCTTCACACTGCATTTGGTTTTATGTTTTCACATGCTCTTGTCATGAATTTGTGTGTAGCATAATTCCCTTTTTCACCATCACAAACGTAACACTGATGAGTCACTGTGTGAAAAGTGACCCTTGGACACAAATGTGTTGTAGTGGGATAACTTCCTGAGCTGTGATACTGTGCTGATTTCTGTGTATCTGGCCCCCCTGCAGGACATCAGCCGCCAGATGGACAGTGTCTTCAAAGAGCTTCTCTCTCGCCAGCCTCCCCTGAATGCCTCCAGCATCATGGCAGCTCCTTCTGCGCCCTCCGCTGCCAACCCCTCTGCCCTCTCCACCTCCCCGCCACCCTCCACCTCTCGGCCTGCAGCCAAGAAGCCTGGCTTCAGCCTGAGGAGCAGGGCTCTTTTCAAACCCGCAGACCAGCAGGAATAACAAACTGAGTGAGCAAAAAGCAGATTGAGGACCGGTTACTACAGCAGTTATTCAAACGGAGCAGACCGAAGCAAGCTTTGAAAATGAGAGTTCTATTTTTCCAGGTCTACAACATATATTACTAGTCTTGCTACCTGACCAGTTTGTTTTCCATACTAACACAGTGACATTAAGTGGAGTGTCTGAGATGTGTTATTGTAGTGATAGAGTAGTTATGTGAACATGTCTACTTTTGCCAAAAAGAAGTCCATTATAGTTGTCCTTTGGGCTCGAAGGGCTCACTGTAATTATGGTTATATGTCATGTGACTAGTGTGAGATTGACGTCCATGACTGACAGAGGCAACTCCCTGCTATTTAACAGATATGGGGAAACATTCCAAACTCTTTGATCCTTCTTTAGCTGTGAAATATACACACACATGCACACACACACACACACACACACTCACACATCCTCCCATAATGTGACAATCTGAACTGAATCCTGTGAGCCAGTTTTGAGTTGAACCGTTGTTCTGTTGATGGATGTAAAAATATAAAAAGAAAAAAACTGGATATACAGTTGGATAGCCTACTTGGAGAGGTACTGGCCATGGAATAAAGGTGCAATATGCAAGATATTGTAATCTTTAACCTTTCTTAAGCCATCTAATGTCATACTCTTGACAAAATCTTTTTTCTTACAAAAAAAAAACTTTGACACCAAACCAGGCCTTGCCTAATTGGACGGGTGGGTGGTAGATGGCAAAAGTTGATGAGGTATGTGAGATTGTACATATGTTGCTCTTGTCAGTGCCTGATCTGTGCTGGCTGCTTAGTCTCTTCTGCAAATGTTCCTAAATAATCTGAGAGGACAAGGGGTGCAAGCACAGACGCTGATAATTGCTCTCTCTCTCTCCATTGCACTCCACCACCTCTAGCTGCATTTACCCGTCCAGTCAGTGTAGAATTACTGGTTAACATACTAGCATGGGTAAATATCTCTCTACCACATGGCATAGATATATTTCACATTGTTACAAACCTCGTATTTCATCAGATTATTTTGAATTTGAGTTAATATTAATACAAATATCTTACACATTGCACCTTTTTCTCAAACAAGTGCATTTCCAAAAAACATATTATTTTTATTGCATCACTGCAACAGGTGTTGTCTGATTTTACTTTATTTTTAGTTTATACTACTATTATTAGTGCAGAAGGATGGAAAACATTACTTGAATATCTTTTTTTTAAAACAAGTTAACAGTTTCAGTTTCATGGAGAGAAAAGGCAGTGGTGGAATAGTTCCTATGGATCCACACCACCCACAGACAGACTAGTGGGAAAAATCAAGCAACAGGTGTGCTGACTAAAATAAATACTGTGCCGTGGCCATCTTGTTCAATCTGAGCGTTTTCCTTGCCATGTAGGGCCAATTGTAAAGCTGGCAGGAAGACCGTGAAGGGGTTAAATGAAATGCCAAGTAACAAATGCCAAGAATGACTATGTTGTGGATATAGGAAATATCCAGAGTGCTCTCACTTCCTCTTAATCCATGGTGCACAAATCCATTCACAGGTTCCCATGCTTGTCTGTGCCACATCTCACTGATTCAACCACACAGCTATGTTCTCTCTGTTTGAAGATGTCAAAGAAAATGTTAAATAATTGTCCTGAAATAATAAACGATATAGATTCTGGAGCTGTTTCTGGTGGTCCTCATGGTCAATGTGGTGTCAGCACTGATCAGTGAACCAGTGCCTGAAAGGTTTTGCGATTTACCAGTGAGATGGTGGTTTCTGATCAGAATGCACCATTGGATCTGACATAGTTAAAATGTCTTTCTGAAGTAACATTTTGTCTGTAAGAAATGGGCCGCTTTTGTGGTCATGATGGACTGTCTGTCTCTGAGATGGTGAATCGTGTAATCTGATCACCCCCCCACCACCATTCCATCCCAAAATATCCCCCCTACTCACCACTCCAATAATACACAAGGCAGACATGCATGCACCCAGCATAGGCTGACATTAGTGGGGAAGGGGTACTGAGACTCTAATCCATGCCTTAACACAGATGCACGCTGATACTGAGAGACAAACACAAAATCTAACTTTGTTTCTGTACACATCCCGCAGACTTCAGCAGAAGGAGGAAGGATTAATGAAATAAAACAATTAGCCAGTCTTAGCCAGTCTTAGCCAGTCTCTGCATTTTCCTGTCTTTTGGCTTTGTTTTACTTCATAAGGTAAGTGGGAAAGTGTGCAATGAGAGTTGTGCAGCTGTTCATAAATGTACATAGAAAAGAAATGTATGAATTCGTTTTTTTTATAGATTTTAGATTATTAAGGCAAATACATATGGCTCCATACAGCATGTAATTAACATATATTAACATAATTGTCACAGTTTAGGTGATTATTAACATATTGTGTGTTTGAATATAACAGATCCACATTCACAACACATTTTGCCAAACAGTCTGTCCCTGACTGGCTTTCAGCATGTCAACTGGAACTGAGTAAATATAGTAACTAGATGCACTTACAGTACCAGGGTGTGTCACGTCTTTTACAACACAGTGGGGCTGAATGTGTCATATACTCAGGTTGTTCCAGGATCCATACATTTAGGCCTTCTGGATTAATAAGAGCATAAATGTATAAATATAAATAATAACTGACACTATAAGTAAGAGTTTATCAGAATATAAATGTGTTGGCCAGGATCATTATGATGTCGGACGAGTACCTAGTGGAATGTAAGTTTGACGATGATGAGGAGCAAGAAAATGTGCATTTTTCTCCATCAAAAGCCACACATAAATCCTCCACGCCTTCTATGGCCTCCCAGCCTTCTTTAATCCACATAGACAACAGAGATCCATATGACATCAACAAGCACCTGAAGGTAAAGTATTTTCAGAATTGTATCCTAGGATCGACATTTAAATGACAAGTCTGAGATGTCTGAGATTAATGCCCTCTGACTTTAGGTGGAGTTCAGTGATGTATTGGCTGAACCTGCTTCCACACACAGCTACGATCGTGTGTGGGTGTACAGTGGCATCGGGTTTGAATCAGCACGAATCTGGAGCTACCGCTGCCTCACTGTGCTGTGCGCCATCCCAGTCTCCCTCCTGTCTGGATGCCTCTTTGCTCTGCTTGCCTGTCTGCACATATGGTACAGTCCTGTCATCTTAAACCCATATGAATGTATAATTGCAACAGGTGCTGCTGCAGTATTATGATCCAACTGAGTATTTCAAATCTTCTCAAGCAAGAATAAGCGTCTCATAAAATTTTGAAGCAGTGAGTAGCACAATGGTTAACAAACAGGTTGAAACATGCATTCACAGATTCAAACATCACTTACTGACATTGTCTACCCAAAGAACAGACTTGTGGCCCCCTTTCCAAATGCATTATTTCACCTTAGCTCAATTTCATTTTACTTCCTCCTCCATTAAGGACTTCTTTAGTGTATGACATCACCTTAAATGTAAAAGGTAATAGGAAAATGGATATTACATTTCTGCATTCATCTGATTGACTATGACATGGTTTAGCAGATTGGTAGTTGACATGGCATTTAACATTAGTGAAAGTGATTGTCATTGTGAAACAGCACAGATCGGAATGTGTCCTCTGCTTTTATCCCTTTTATCCCATCTTCCCACCCATGAAAGTTGCCTGTGGAGCAGTGTGTGGGGACAGTGCTTTTGCTCAGTGGCACCTTGGTGGTTCAGGGACTCGAACCAGTAACTTTCTGGTTACGGGTCCACTTCCTTACTGACTAGGCCACCATTGCCCCATTCCTTTAAGACATATTATATTGTGTCTTTCTAATCACACATTGCATTATGATGTCGGCGTTCGGATGGTGTGGCCATTAGCCCTTCGTACGGTTAATGAGTAGCTCCTTGGAGTTGCTTCCTGTAATTAGTGATTGGTATGAATTAAATGAGCCTTCCCCTAGAATTTGTTGTTCCCCTTCTCCTCTTTCAGTTGCCAGTTTGGTTTCAGGGGAACCTCTTTAGTTCCCCAGCAACCCTATCACTTCTTCTTTCAGATCATCCGCTGTCTGTAGAGCATATATGCAGCCGCCTTTATTTATATGTTTATGGACAACGTTTGGAAGCCTCAGAGGGGGTGGACTTGTCTGCATAGTCATTTAATTATTCCCTACTTGTATGCTACCCCATGGCTATGTCACAGCTCCCTCATCATTAGCAAACAATTAATGGGTAGGGTCATTGTTGGATCTCTCTTACTGTCTTTGATGTGCTGTATAGCTCCAAGTAAATTCCGAATGCTGATCTGACACAGCTTTTTGGATGTGTTTATGCTGTAATTTGGTTTTCAACAGTGGCCCTCAATGATGTATAGAGAGAGTTACTAATTTAACATAAACAGGAAACCATGTTCCTCATGTACGAATACCTAAAGGAATGTAGTAAAATAATTTGCTAGATATAATGAAATTAAACATTCAACATTAATGGAAAAATAAACTTCATCAACAAAATGAAATGTACAATTCCAACATGCTTTAGAAAGCATGGCGGTTTCTTTACGTATTGTCTGTTTGCTATAATGGGTTGTTATATTTCTTTTTCTTTTATCAGGTGTGTGATGCCCTGCATCCAGGTGTGTCACACCTGCCTACCCTGCGTGCGTTCGCTCTGGCTGAGTCTGGTCAATATTTTCATTACACCATTCTGCGAGTCCTGTGCTCGCTGCTGCAATGGCATTTTTATCTTGCTCTCCAAAGACTGATGGAACTGGATGGGAAAATTCCACAGAGGCATTTTTTATAAAACCTTGCTTTTTACAAATCTTTACCGTGCTCAGGTCTCTAGCCTCGTTATGAATGTGTCAAGAGTCAAGTCAAGAGAATGAAGCTGTTCATTACCAAATCTGACATTGTATTCCTACCAAAATACATTTAGAATGTAAGTTTTATGCAGACTAAATCAACTGTAATAATTTTGTCAAAGGTACAGTACAGGCCAAAAGTTTGGACACGCCTTCTCATTCAATGTGTTTTCTTTATTTTCATGACCAAGAGTGTGCAAAGCAGTAATCAGAGCAAAGGGTGGCTATTTTGAAGAAACTAGAATATAAAACATGTTTTCAGTTATTTTCCCTTTTTTGTTAAGTACATAACTCCACATATGTTCATTCATAGTTTTGATGCCTTCAGTGAGAATCTACCAACGTAAATAGCCATGAAAATAAAGAAAGCACATAGAATGAGAAGGTGTGTCCAAACTTTTGGCCTGTATTGTATTTTAGATATGTTGGATGAAAGATGGTTAACATCGGTTATGTGGAACAGTCTGAGAAATGTTCTTTTCTATGTCATTTCTTACTATAGTAATAGTAATTCAGTTTCTAATATCCTGTACATTAAACACATCACTGTTCCACTTATCTTTAGTCTATCAGTACATTTTCATGGTGTGCATGACAAATTTTGTACACAATAAAAAAATATTTTTTACCTAGGCAATTTGCATGCCTTTTATGTGTGTGGTGTATTACTAGTATATAATACATGCATACAGCACATATATGAACAGAGAGTCTTGTTTTGGATGTGTCAAAATGGGAAACACAAAAGATCTAGGACATAACTCTACAATTGTAACAGGTAAGGCTAGACACTCTCAGATGGGAGAGGCTGCCTTAAACAATCACTATCGTCCTCCGTACACAAGCGAGGTGATTCAAGTGGGTGGAGCTTGTGGAGACCCCCCTGTATTCAGGGGACGCTGATCGGGGTTGTTGATATGCAGTGACAGGGCTGGTAAAATACATTGAGCAGATAAAGTATTTGTAAACTGAAATCTTCAGGTGAATGAGTAATTGTTTATTTCTAAATACATGTTAGTTAGTTAGTTAGTTAGTTAGTTAGCTATGCCATGAATGTCAGGATGCTACATATACAACGGAATTGTAGGGGATACTTAACAGTGCAAACAGACAGATTGTGGCAGTGCAGACAATACAGGTGGTCATCAGTGGCCGCACTACGCTATCATTGTGTCTTGGAGCAAGGAACTTACACTGTGTTTCTCCAGGAGGACTGTCCCTGTCACTACTGAGTCTAAGTCGTCCTGTGAGGGCGTCTGATAAATGCCATTAATGTAAATAGAACTTTATTTCCCAGTATTCCGTGCGCCCATTGAACTTCATTTCCCATCACGCCCTTGTACAAAGTTCGTCATTTGATGTGAGTGCGGAAGTGCAAGGGGGAATTCCTAGCCTTGTCAACTTCTGTCGGCTTTAGGAGGACAGGCGGTAACAAAGTCGAATTACCGCCTTAGAATTTAACACTTTTACTACTGGATTTTTCTTTGTAAGTACGAAGACTGACAGTGACATGACTGTTGCACAGTGAGATCGGCAAGACCGGGTTAAAGGCAAAACAACTGGCTGGCGCTGTTTCTCGGCTTCTACAACTCCACCGTGCTAGCTGGCTAGCGCACTAGCTGAAAGGTACATAACAAACAGGTTCCACGAGCTCATATCTAATTGACCTCGTTTGCCCGGAGTTATTGTTTCTTTTGGGTGTTTTGCGCTGTCTTGTGATGTTTCACCTGGGCACGAGCAGCACTGCTAGCTAACTAAGTTAAACAACCAGTTAGCGAGTTGGCCAGCTAGCTCACTAACAGTAATCCTCATTATTGCTAACGTTTCGTGAATACATTGGTTGCGTAATTAAAATGTTTTTCTTTACGTTCCTGGCTGTCTTATTCACGTCTTGTTTTTTTTTTTTGCGAGGTATCATTGTTATGTACGATCAATTTGCACTTGTGCTTTAGCATGTAGCTTATCTTATGATAACAGCAGCAATAATAGTAATTATAATGCTAGTATATTCACACAACACATAGCAACTCTGAACGGTGAGCTGATTCGTTTAGTAAAAGTATTAAGAGGATTATTATTATTATAACAATTTGATGGAGATGGTTTTAGAAACCATTTGGAAAGAAGTACTGTGTGTGTACTTCAATGTGTAACCATGTTTATTTTCTATGTTTAAATCCTGAGTGGTGAAAGTTCTTCTTTTCTGTAATACATCCATCCTAACCTGTCAGTGTACATTCACATGGACTGCGTGAATGGTGGGATGAACATGGCTCTGTACCGGGACTAACATTTAGCCTCACCGCCTCAGGCTAATGGTTCAGCCTCAGCCCCAGGCGGAGAGTGCGCTGCAGTGGGAAATGACAGGGGAGGATGCCATGGGAGCTGGTGGTCAGGGATCACTGGGTGCCACCTCCCATGGGTCACTCAGAGTTCCACCTGAACTGGCCAGCAATGAAGTGGTGCATCGGCTTCTGGTTGATAACCACCAGCTTCGAGGTAGATTCATCAGTGCAATCCACATAGCATTGTATTATTTCTGTTTTTGTTTGGGTTCATAAAAGAGTCATTCACTCTTTAGAGGCACTAAGGCGGAGCAATGATGCTTTGAGAGAACGGTGTGAGGAGATGATTGGATGGCAGCGGAAGTCCAGGGAAGAAAGGGATTTCCTCAGCTGTCGGTTCCGTGAAGCAAGATCTCTGGTGGAGCGGCTGGCCCAGGAGAACCAGAGTTTGCTTAGCAGGCTGAGTCAGAATAAGAACACTTGTGCAGAAACTGAAAGTCAGCTTTCCCCCCAAGAGCTGAAGTCCTCTTGTTCAGAGGGAAATGGTCTCCAGCATTCTCCACAGGTAAGCAATGCCATCCAGCACGAGCTCCCAGTTATTAAAATGGCTCTCACTGAATATAGCAATAGATAGCATATCTCTGTGTCTTTTTTTCAGGACTTGGAAGTGGAGAGAAAAAGGACAGTGGAGACCCATGATGCCCAGACAGTTCCTCCAAGTTTGGTATGTTCTTGTAACATCTGTCTGCCGGTTTAAATTCTCCTTGTGTGCACACAGTACCATGAAAGAGTATTTTGAAACCAATAAAATTTGGTTTGATGATATAATACTTTTTTTCTTTTAAAAAATTTATTTCACATTATGAAAGTTTCTTCACATTAACCTTTTCTTCAGCTGTGACACAAAGTTAATTTATCCATTTTCTTAGCAATTCACCGAATCATTCTCCTAATCTGTCAGTCAGTCATCTCAGTAACATAAACTCAATTTGAGGGCACCCAAAACTGCACATTTACAGTTGATCTTTCACAACAAATCACTGGAATTCACTGACGCTCCTCTGTGTCGCTAGTTGTCATATCTCTCACTGTGTTTTCTATTGTGTACCACCCAACCATTACATTAAAAAAAAAAAAAAGTCATACTGAAGATTTATGATACAATTCAGATTATTCTCTTAAGTTTTAATTTTACGGTTGTCAGCACAGAATTAAATGTTTGAAATAAAAGCCCTTCCATTAAAAATAATTACAATTCTTTCACCTTTAGTTGCTATTATTGATAAGTGAGTATTGAGCAGGGAGGCATCTCCTGGTCTTCATAAACGCAACTGCAATGCATTTTGGGTTTGCAGCTATAGCTGTTTACTAGGTTTTCAGTTGTTAAATTGGCTTGGTCTGTTTTATAGTCAAGGTGGAAAAGGTTTCCATATTAATTGCAAGTGTTGACATTTAATATATCTATAATACAAGCAGTCAGTCCTTCAAACCTACTAAATTTGGGCAATCACCCTTTCACTGCGCTGTATTTATTTTTCCATGTCGATTTTACCTGTATGTTTGACTGCTTGTGTCTGTCCAGGCTGATTCAAGTATGTCTAGCTACGTCAATAGTGTTCCTCACAATTTGGGTGACAGTCCACCCCTCTCTGAGGGTGAGGGTGAGGCCGGTCAGGTGAGCCCCCTCCCCACCCCCGAACAACTTGATCCCTTTCTGCTTTCCCTTTTTAACATGAATCTGTGTTTAACAGCTTTCACTGGGTTTGGCCAGATGGTGGAATATCCTTAGCAGATAAACAATTATGGATAATTTAGCAAGAACAATACATTATATAGTGATTCGGCTAGTTCTTTTACTTCTTTTCAATTATTTTAACCCAAATGCTATATTAAACACTTAAAAGACACAATACATTATTTTTCTCCCATTTAGAATGAAATAAAATGATCTTATTTATTAGTGTTTGAAAAGATTAATTGTTGAAAATCTGGCCCATCCTAGTTTTCACCTGGCACTTACTCTATCTTTTAATACATGTTAGTCAGTGGTTGCCAACTCAGTTCTACTAACCCCCATCAGTACACATTTTCTAGTTTTCTTCCATAACCCTACATAAATGTGCACTGGCTTTAGGGTCATAGAACTAGGGTGGGAACCATTGCCTACTGGCTTGTGATGCTCAACCTGTCTCACTCAGTTCTTCCTGGTGCATGTTGCCTTTTTTTACTAATTCCTAACCTCTGGTATCTCATAGCAGGCATCAGCTGGTGGTAAATGGAACTCATTGTCCACAAGCATATTCTAATTTGTCCCTCAAATCCAACAGCTCCAGTTTCTTATTTCTTCAGTGTTACTGATGGGCATGTCATTTATATATGGATGAGAGCTAACAGCATGCTGAATCTTCAGGGGCAGTGATCTTTGTGGGGCAGTGGTGGGCTAGCGGTTAAGGAAGCGTCCCCGTAATCAGAAGGAATCCTGATCCGCCAAGGTGCCACTGAGGTGCAACTGAGCAAAGCACCGTCCCCACACACTGATCTCTGGGCACCTGTCATGGCTGCCCACTGTTCACTCAGGGTGATGGGTTAAATGCAGAGGACAAATTTCACGGTGTGCACCGTGTGCTGTGCTGCTGTGTATCACACTGGGGTATATGCTAAGGGCAGTGGTTCTCAATGGTTCTCATCACCAAAAGTGCAGGAATACAGTAAAATCACACCCAATTCAATTGCTATATAATAAACCATGGGCACCCGCAATTTTTTTAAAATCTGAGAATCACTGATCTAGGGTGTTAGTAACTGAACTTTATATATTTTATTATTTGTCATTGCCCAGGAAATTAGCAAGAGATAGTCAAGAGATAGCAACCACAACTGTCATCTTTGATTGGCATCTTATCTACCCATTGCAATCACTGTGATCAAATGTCTTGATGTTTCATTTCTCAAAAAAAAAAAAAAACGTTTTGCTTTTAGTAATAGCCTAGAGTCGACCGTGGAATCTCCCTGAGTACCTTTTCTGAAATGACTCAAAATGAATGTGGCCCCTCTTCAAATTTCTACGTTCCCCCACCCCACAGCCCTATGAAGGAGCGAATGGGTTCCTGCAGCTGCTGAAGAACCATAAAGAGAAGCTTGAGGAAGACATGAAGGAGTTGAGGAGGAAGAATAAAGAACTGGAGAAAGAAAATGCAGAGAGCGAGCAAGAGAAGGCAAGACTGCGGCTGACTGTGGAACAGCTGCGCTGCAAACTGACTCAGCTGTCGCAGGTAGCCCTGCCGTTACATGATGCAACATAATTTACCTTTATATTAATATATTGACCATTTGTATAAACACCACTAGTTTGAAATAACTGGGAGCTGTATGTATTGTACAACTGACTTTTAGTGAAGGAGTAGACACACACACATACAGCAGTACCGGTCAGGTTTGCACCCAATTAAACTCTAAGGGAATTTTATTTATCCCTTTAACATTTTATGCTATCCTTTCTTCATTTATATCTAGTTACTCTATATTAATTTACTGTTATCCTTTACTCATTTTACTCCATTACATTCAATTAAGCTACATATAATTATATTTAACCATCTTTCATATATGAGTGTCTCGTTAATTGTATCAGGGTCAGTCTGAACTTATAAAGATTTCAGGAGTGTATCGTTGCTGACAGGCGATGCTGAAGGTCTCTTCTAGGTTCGCCTGAGCTTGTTGACAAACACAAACACGAACACCTTGAAGAAATACCGACGCATAATGAAAGCTCCACTCGCCCTCTGTGCTACAACGGTTTTCTAATATCTTCTGTATAAAATGAACAGACCACCTCTTCCTCTTCAGACAATCCTATACTACCATGCTGACTAGTTTACTTGTACAGAATAAACACATTCTTAACTCTGGTCTAACAAATCAATTGGATATTTCCCAGTAAGAAGAAAACCGTAACATAAACTGAACATTCAATTCAATTAATAAATTATGGTCTATACTTTAGTATAGACCATAAAAAACTATTGAATTACATGTGAGGTTATTTAGTAAAGAAAAAGACCTCTGCTTTCTCGTGGCCTAGCGGTTAAGGAAGTGGCCCCGTAATCAGAAGTGGCCCCGTAATCGAATCCCGATCCGCCAAGGTGACACTGAGGTGCCACTGAGCAAAGCACCGTCCCCACACACTGCTCCCCGGGCGCCTGTCATGGCTGCCCACTGTTCACTCAGTCACTCAGGGTGATGGGATAAATGCAGAGGACGAATTTCACTGTGTGCACCGTGTGCTGTGCTGCTGTGTATCACATGTGACAATCACTTCACTTTATCTGTATTCCACAGAGCGGTGCTGTGATGGAGGAGTCCGTTCAATGTTCTGATGCTTCCTCGGACAGGTACATCTTATTAACTTTGTTGGTTTAGTGTTGGTTAGTGGTTTAGTGGTTAGTTGCTTTAGTGGTTAACTGAATTCTTTTCAAAGTGACACCACATCAAGGTGACAGCATGACCAGCAAACTGGTCGTCCAACACACACACACACAGTCATTTTTAATTTACAGCTGTTTTTCTCCGGCCAGTTCCCGCCTGGGAAGACTGCGAGATGAGCTCCAAGCTACTCAGGAAAGGTGAGAGAAAAGTGTGAGCGGTTTTATGTCTTGGATCACACGGCCTGAAGGTGGATTAGTGTTTGTGTGGCTACCTGTGAATGCATTTCATCAGACATATGAATGGACATCCTAGATTTGTCTACTGCTGAGATTTAGTGTTGTTTTATTGTAACATGAAACACGAGTTCGTTGGTTCACAGGTACAGGGAGCTACAAGAGAAGTTGGATTCTCTTGAGAAGAGTTCCATGCAGAGAGACCGAACTGAAGCCCTGCTGAAGCAGAAGGACAAAGACTGTGCACAGGTGATCAACACAATGCTCTGCATTGAATACGATGCTCTCGGTAGAGACCGCTTGTAACACTGCTGCCTGCATGACTGTATTCAGCTGACTAAGGACAGTGAGGCTCTGAAGGCCCAGGTCACCTCCCTGCTGGGTGAGCTGCACGAGAGACAGAAATGCCTGGAAAGGAGTGAAGCTGAGCGGCAGACATTGGAGGAGAAGTGAGTGTGTGTGAGAGCAGTATTACAGTAAGATACAGTTACCTGGCAACATATGAGATAGGGATGCGTCAGCTATTTTACAGGGTTTTCCATTCAGGTATAGTATGTGTGAATATAGTCTCTGATAACACATTTTTTTAACTCCAAAAAGGCTGTGTGGCAAGACTGAGACCCTCCAGACCCTGGAAAAAAATATGGAGGAGGAGAGAAAGCAGCACAGTGTGACTGTGGATGAACTTTTGTTGAACAAAGGGACCCTGGAGTCAGCCCTGAAGAATGACCGCATGGTCATCACAGAGGAGAGGTAGGGTGGTGCTCTTCAGA
Source organism: Denticeps clupeoides (assembly GCF_900700375.1). NCBI lineage: Eukaryota > Metazoa > Chordata > Actinopteri > Clupeiformes > Denticipitidae > Denticeps > Denticeps clupeoides. Next base: position 19,867,421 of record NC_041716.1, read on the forward strand.
CCAGTCTGAAGTTACAGAGAATCCTTTAAATACAAGAGGTCAGCAAATTAACAGGTTGCATGTCACTCCTTTCCAGGTATGAAGATTAAACCAAGTCGTGTTGTAGTGCAGTTTTAGTGGGAATAGCCTTGCAGCAATCCTCCCTCTTATGAGACCTCCCTTATGACCAACTGCCCACTGTATATAATGTGTCAGTGATCTGTTGGAGCTGTGTTGTAGTATTTTCAAATCAAAATTTTGATTCTATTAAAAAAATATTTAATCAACTTACTTATTTGTGCCCTTGTGCAACTTCCTCTTCCAGGAGGAAGCTGGCTCAACTCCAGCATGCATACACATGCTTGTTCCAGGATTATGACTCCAGACTGAAAATGGACAGTCAGGCCAAGCAGAGGGTACGCTTGCCTGCTGTAATTATGGTGTGACTGCTCTAGTGGATTTTGGAATTAATGTATATATTTTAATATGTGCTAGTGTGGTGAGGTGGAGGACTTGACCAACAGGCTGGCAGAGGCAGAGAAAGCCCTGGCACTGAAGCAGGAGCTCATTGATAAACTGAAGGAGGAGGTGGAGCAGCAGAGAGGCTCACTGGAGACTGTGCCAGTACTCAATGCTCAGGTAGAAATCAAACACACACGCACTTTCTATTTTAAAGATGTGTACATGCTGTAAATACATCTGCCAAAATGGGATGTGCTCTGAAACCTACTTTTAAAAGGGCCTCAGGGCTTCTTAAATTTTCATAGTTTTGGTAATCTTGTTTTATAACTTTTTTTAAAAATGCTTTATTTCATTCATTCTTAGCTGCAGCCTCTCCGCTCCAGAATGTGACTACACAAGTATGAGAGTTACACTAGCGAACACGCCTCACTGTTAGTCCAAAAGCTGGCTGTGATAACACACATTGTACCATTCCTTCACCATAAAACAATCTATTTTTGCTTCCTTACTAACTCTTTCAAGTCAGAGAGTCAGGAACTAGACGTACATTGAATGAAATTTTAATGAATATTAAATGTATTTTGGTCATTTGAATTATAGTTATACGTTTTGTCAGACTCAGGCTATGAAGCCGGTAATTTATTTAAATATAAGTTTTGTACATATCATCACATCCCTTGGGGTTCTCCATTTACCTGGCACAAAGAAATGCACTGTCACATGTGTCCACAGTTGCTGGGTTAAAGGTCTTAAACACTCAAAAAAATAAAGGAAACTCAAAGTCAATCACACTTCTGTGAAATTAAATTGTCCAGCAACACTGAAAATAAATTTTACATGCGGTTGTGCAAATGGAATAGACAGCAGGTGGAGATTATAGGCAATTAGCAAGATATCCCTAATAAAGGCGTGGTTCTGCAGGTGGTGACCACAGACCACTTTTCAGTTCCTATGCTTTCTGGCTGATGATTTGTTCACTTTTGAATGCTGGCGGGGCTTTTACTCTGGTGGTAGCATGAGACTGAGTCTACAATCCACACAAGTGGCTCAGGTAGTGCAGCTCATCCAGGATGGTACATCAATGTGAGCTGTGGCAAGACTGTTTGCTCTGGGCTCCTCCTAATATAAGACAATGTTAGAGCTCATGTGGCTGGAGTGTATCAGCGAGACAAAGGCACTGATGCTATGGACTGGCCCACCCGTTCCCTAAACTTGAATCCAATTGAGCACATATGGGACTTCATGTCTCGCTCTATTCACCAACGCCATGTTGTACCACAGACCGTCCAGGAGTTGGTGGATGCTTTAGTCCAGGTCTGGGAGGAGATCCCTCAGGAGACCATCCTCCACCTCATAATTTTATTAATAAAATCACTTTTCTGCCAAAACCTACCAACATGTAAGCAACAATATAACATTTATAAATGTACACTTGTTCCTCCCAGGCTGAGATTTACAAAGCTGACTTCCTGGCTGAGCGGGAAGCTCGGGAGAAGCTCAACCAGAAGAAGGAGGAGCTTCAGGAGCAGCTGGAACAAGCTCGGGCTGAGATAGAGAAACTCAAGCAAGCAGAAAAATCTCGGTATGGCAGTAACCTCAGGGTGCTGGTTATATTACACTGATTAATTTCTGAATTAGCTTTGGCTTAATTGTAATTATCACTAATAACAAATCAGTCTGGCCATCGGAACTGACCGTGTTGCTCTTTTTGTTACAGAGCCCAAATGGGACAGATGCAACAGAGACACTTGAATAATTTCAGGCATCTTCCTGCTCCTGCTCGTACGTAAACCACCCTTCACACACGCCACACCCATCAGACCCGGTCTTTTAAGTCAGCAGCATTATAGCAGTGTCAATATTGTCCGGTCAGAAGCTGTTACTGCTCTGTTGTGTTCTGTTGGATTTTTTTAACCTTATTTTGTGTTCTCCCGTGGCATGAAAACATTTGCAGAATCACCTATGTACAGCCCAGCACAGCCTTCAACCTCCTTTCGTGACACGTCAGAGATCCCGGACCTGCACTGCCCAAAGTGCCAGTACCTGGCTCCAGATATGGACACTCTTCAGATCCATGTCATGGACTGCATCCAGTGAGGAGAAATGAAAATGAGGCATTGTTGAGACATGGAAATTTTTCTGCACTCAGAGGGAGAAAAGACAATGGTGTGAAAGGAGACTCTGGAACTTCAATGTTGTATTGATAGCTGATTATACAACCAAAAGAAGGTGGTTTGTTGGTTGATATGTTACAGAACACATGACGTTCCATTGAAGCACACTATATATAAAATTGTATGTATTATATGGTGTGTGTGTGTATACTTTGTATATATTCTGCATATATAAAATATACACATGTGATGAAATCAATATATACGTAATTGGAACAAAATGTAGTATTCTGCCTTTGTGACAGCATTGTAATGTACTGCACGTGTGACTGTGCTTCGTATGGCATATGTCTGTGACCATGTTTCTTTATGTGGTGTTTGTCCATCAACCAGGATGTAAGCATTCTTTGAGGATCTATGCCAGTCTATGTGAATATTGTCTATTATGAACCCTATGTGAAAAGAAAGAGTTTATTTAGGCTGTATGGGAGAGAGATATAATAAATATAACAAACCCCAACAGAGTTCAGTGTACAGTGCTCTCCACAGTTAAGGAGCTGAGAGAGTTCAACACTTTGCTGAAATGTAATCAACTTATTAATATAATTAATTTTAAAATGTTGTTATTGTTATGCCTAGAAAAGATTGTGAGCACAATGCGTTTGATGCATGCTTTTATTTTAAATTGCAATATAGCGGTTTAGGGTTAACCAGAGACCTGACACACAATCATCATTCAGTCTCGGTTATCAAGTTGCCAAAACGACATCCATGCATTCAGTGTTATTCCAGAAAAATATTATTTCATTCTTAAAGATTGTTTCACAAATGCCAGAAAAGAAAATACCAATACTTCAAATAAATATAATGAGGGCTCATGAACTGAATAACCTAGTATCAACATATATACACAATCAATACTAAAATATTTTTTACATTAAATATAATACATTAATAGCTTCCATAGTAGAACAACCTACTCTGCTGCTAGAAGGTAACGTTGTAGTACCGTGGTCTGTCGCTAGAGGGCGCGACACGCAGCGCCATGTGAATGCTGACGTGTCTTTCACTGAGGGAAGCCTTCATTGAAAGCTGAGGTGGCACAGCACAGCGAACCGGCTCTTCTGTGCGACAAACATGTTGCGACTCTGCGTATCGCTTCTGGCGCTGTGTTTCAGCTTGACTGCGGGTAAGTTGATCATTTCTATCTGAAAAGAACCCAAAAATACTCCGCTGACGCGTGTCGGCGCTCTTGTTATTTAACGCAGGAAATGGCGAGCCACTGATTTTTATTACTGTGTTTTACCCGATTAATAGTCCTTCGATAAAATAACTACTCTGAAGTTATCATAGGTCTCGTGTATATGGATAATTAATGTTGTTTAGCTCTATATTTACTGTCTTTGTAGGTTTCTTTTTTGTTTCTTGGTTTCTTTAATTTTTGGTAGTGACAGTTGAAGCAATGACCCAGATATTATTGCGATTGTTATTTGATCAGTAAGCTAATAACAGACGTGATGCTGTGCCTTCTTCAAAAAGGAGAGACGTGCACAGACCCCTCCATCTCCCCGGCCACATACACAACCACAGATGCACTCATCTCGTCAGAAACAGTCTTCATCGTGGAGCTGAGCCTGACGTGTGCAAACGGCGCGCAGGTACGAACTTCCAGAAGATGCCCTTCTCCTTCCATCCTCATGAAAGCATTAGACTGAACTGCCTGTTTTCATGCCATTCTCCATCAGAGTGTTGCCTTGTATGCAGATGTTAATGGGAAACATTTTCCTGTGACCCGGGGCCAGGATGTTGGCAAATACCAGGTTTCATTTCATTTTTCTCTTTTGAAAAAAAAAAAATAAAACTCTCCCTCTGCTCCTGTATACACTTATCTGTTTATTGATTTTTTTTGTAGGTTTCCTGGAGTGTTCCCCACAAACAGGCCAGTTCTGGAAAGTACCAGGTCAAATTCTTTGACGAAGAGTCATATAGTGCTCTTCGTAAGGTACTTATGCATTTTTTTTTTACGTTTTTCGCTGTGTTTCAGATCATAGATCTCTCTGTGATATTTCCCATATAATTATTTATATTTGTGTCTTTAGGCACAGAGGAGTAATGAGGATGTGGATGCCATCGAACCTTTGTTCTCCATTAGCGTGGACCACAGGGTGAGTGGTTTGGTACCATTCGCTGCTAACCTATGCTAGAACATTTAATATTGCAGTCTAATTGTTTTTTAATTGTTTATTGGTGTCTCTTCTGTGTATCACAGGGTGCGTGGAGTGGCCCTTGGGTCTCTACCGAAGTTTTGGCTGCCACGATTGCTATTCTGGTTTACTATCTGGCCTTCAGCACGAAGAACACCATTCAAGCTTAAAGCCACCAAGTGTCAGAATGCTTTGGGTGCTCCCTCATACCTCGCACTGTCTGATGCACCCTCAGGCTCAAAATCGTTGCTTGCAACTGTAGAGGAGAGGAGAGGTGAATGTACAAAACACACGCCAGGAAGATTTATACATAACTTGCTGGCTTGTAAATAGCTAACTGGATTTGTTGCATGGACGAACTGGGCAGTGAAGCCAAACGCTATTTTGTAATATTTTGGGGTTTTTCAATAAATTTGTTAAATATGAGCATTTTGTGCAGACTCCTCTTTGTTTTCATTTGCAACTTGCCTTTTTTGTGCAATAATACAGATTTTGCTATGTCATTCGTTGATTGATGGCAGCGCTTGTAACTGCATTAAGTGAAATTAAAATTTATGATCAGAATCTGAGATGATGAATTCCGGCCCAGCTTGTTCATGGATATGATCTTTTCTCAGCATACAACTGGAATTCTCTGTTTTATACCAACGTTTCCCAATAACATATATAGATTAGTACATTTGATACCATGTGTTCCAGATTTGAGCAGAACGCAGGGACTTTTATTCTGGCAGGAAGTGAATCCCTGCAGTTGCGGTACTCGTTTCCGATTGGCCAGGGCAGGTGACGTTTCGTGGGTGGGCGGGGCTTTTCTCAGGCCATACACTCTTTTACACCCATACTCTTTGGACGGTCCGTTTGCATTTTTTGTTGTTGCAGATTTTACGTTTTTTAAAAGAAAAGCGTAAAACATTAAAAACGGAGCAAAATGAACTTTACTATCCGCCCGGCAGCCCGTACTGATTGTAAAGACATTTCCCGGATGATCAGGGTAAGACTGCTATTTATTTGGTCACTGACATCAGAAACAAACCATGTCATTTTTTTACAAATAAATATAATAATAAAAATAATATATAAAATTGTTTCGGCCGCAGGAGCTGGCCGTGTATGAAAATATGCAGGACCAAGTGAAGATATCTCATGAAGGTAGTAAGATGAGAAGTTTGAGAAGTTTGCAGAGGTTTGCCGAAGTTTCCTAAAGCCATTTGGTTTGTGCAGAGCTGGAGCGCGACGGCTTCTGCGACAGTCCCTTCTACCAGAGCCTGGTGGCTGAAGTGCCCGAGGACCGCGGTAGGTGGAGGCGTCTCTCAGCAGTTATTAACCAGACTAGAACAGCAGTTCCATGGGAATTACAGTACAAGTTTTGCACCTGCAGGGCGCGCCGTGGTTGGATATGCCATTTTCTATTATACCTACAGAACATGGACTGGGCCCACAGTTTACCTGGAGGATCTGTACGTCCGGCCTGAATTCAGAGGTATGTAGGTGCCTTACTGTCTGTCCTGGTCGTTTTATTGCGGGGAAGGTTCAAACCCCGACTCGTCATTAAGGGTGATGGTTAAATACAGAGGACACATTTCGTTGTGTCACCGTGTGCTGCGCTGCAGTGTTTCACAATGACAATCACTTCACTTCTTTCACTTTTCGTTCATTTTCGTGCATTTCAGGAAAAGGCATTGGGAAAGCAATGATGAACACAGTGGCTAAAGTAAGTTAAGTTACATATGACCTTTACAATCACCAGGGTATCATGAAACTCAAACGGCACATAAAATGTGATATTCCACAGTCAACCATACGTGGTATCATTTGCAAATGGAAGCATTTAGGATCAGAAATCCCTGTTGGTTTTATGGTCATTCGCCAACATGCCTTTGTCCATATTGTGTTTTCTCTTTGCATTTAATACTTCCACTTACTACCATTGTGTCCCTGTAACTACTGATTGTAAGTCACTCTGGATAAGGCATCTAATAAATGCTGTAAATGTAAATGTAAATGGTGGCTTAGCGGGTAAGGAAATGGCCCCATAATCGGCCAAAGTGTCACTGAGTAAAGCACCACCCCCACACACTGCTCCCCGGGCGCCTGTCATGGCTGCACACTGCTCACCAAGGGGGATGGTTAAAAAGCAGCGGACACATTTTGTTGTCATGCCTAATTCTTGTTAACTGCAGTGTTGTGTATGTCTGAGCACACTGGCTTGTGTTTGCATGTTCGCATCTCTCTATATATGACTTGGATGGTCGTAAACTTTATTTGAAGTGAAATATTTAGATTTAGAAGTATTGACATTTTATTATTTTTTATGGACTTTGTTTGCACATACAGGTGGCAAAGCAGCGGCAGTGTTCCTGTTTACATCTGTCTGTGTTGGACTGGAACCAGCCTTCAATAGACTTTTACATCGCCAAGGGTGGCCGGAACCTAACAGCCACAGAAGGATGGCAATTTATCCGTTTTGAAGGCGATGCTTTTGAAAACCTTGTGCAAGGAGCACCTAAAAATTAACACATCAAGACAACATATGTACTGTACTGTACTGTACTGTATCTGTGATCCCATTTCTGAATACAATCACATTGCTGGCTTTTTATCATTTCTAATGAAAAGATGAATATAATTTACTGATATAAACACATAAAACTGAATGCTATATTATACCGAGGAGTCCAAGTTAGGTGGTTGACTGGTTGGCCTGCAGTTTTGACAAAGTTTTCATGGCCAAGTTGGGATCTGTGAAATGTCCTTAAAGAAAAGAAGCAGAGAAAGGTTACATTTATGCAGGTTTGCAGTATATAGGCACAATATACAGTATTATATACAGCAACAAACTAAATACTAGACATGTTATTTCAGTATGAACTTTCCTGAATTTTCCTGAACACAAACTAATGGGCTCACAGTATCTCACCCCTCATTTTTGAAAACATTTAATTATATCTTTCCTTGGGACAAGACCAGTGGTTTAACATGACTGGTTTCACTCAGAGCAGGCCTCGCCAAGGCCCACCAAAAAAAACTGAGAGGATATGCTCAGTGTCGTCTTCATATGTCGTCTTTTGAAAATAGACGTATGAGTGCTCCCAGCGTTGATTGGATGTCAGCGTTGATTGGATGATTGGATGATTGGATTGCTCAGATCATACGCTCCACACTGTATCAAATTGGTCTGCATGGCTGTTGTTCCAGAAGGACGTGTCTTCTAAAGATGATGCAGAAGTCAGGCTAAGAACATAGGTTGCTGGAACCATGTCTTGTAGTTTGATGAGACCAAGACAAATGTCAGATGCTGTCAAGCGTGTTAAGGAATAAAAAGACAAGTTTGTCCTGCCGACAGTCAAGAACGGTGGTAGGAGTGTCATGGGGTGATAGTAGCCTAGCAGATAACACTCGCCTATGAACCAGAAGACCCAGATTCAAGCCCCACTTAATACCATTGTATTAACCCTGAGTTGCTCCAGGCAGGGTTCTTATGCATTTTTAGAAAATAATTTCCATGACATAAATTACTCTTAAGACTAATTTTCATGACCATAAATTCTTTGAAATTCAAATTCCACAGTCAAATTTACCAAAATATTGTTAAAGTAAATTGATCACAGCTTTCACAATATTAAATTTGCGCAGCCCGAGTACCGGCATAGATCATCAGCTGTAATTTACATGACTTTTAAAGGGAGACCCGTGACTGAGAAAGTTCTGGAATATGGAAGCAATGCACGCAGTAGCACATGATGTAAAGCCAGCAAAGATACTATAGCCCTGCGCTAGTTTTAAATGCTGTAGTTGTAAAGGTAGAAAAACGTTTCTCGGGAAATCCGATTTCAATGACGTTTCCATAACCTAAATATGTTTATTTTGTATTAAAAAACTTTCCAAGGCCTGGAAAATTCTCTTTCAAATTCCATGGCTTTTCCAGGTTTTTATTGACTGAGCCTGTGACTACATTTACATTTTACATTTATGCCATTTATCAGACGCCCTTATCCAGAGCGACACTCAGTAGTTACAGGGACAGTCCCCTAGAGCAACTTAGGGTTAAGTGTCTTGCTCAGGGACACAATATAGGAAGTGGTGAACTACTGATCGTAAGTTGTGTAAGTGGTGCCATGAATGCCAACGTGCACTGTGACATACTGAAGCAGAACATGATCCCCTATCTTCCAAAACTGGGCTGCAGGTCAGTATTCCATCATGATAATGACCCCAAATCGCTGCCTTGCCAAAGAAGCTGAGGATGAAGGTGCTGGACTGGCCACGCATGTCTCCAGACCTAAAACCTATTGAGCATCTCTGTGTGGCATCTTCAAATGGAAGGTGGAGGAGCACCGCTGGAAAATAATATTGACTCTTTGGGCACAATTTGGACATTTCTACTTAGGATGTACTGACTTGTTGCCACCGTTCAAGTGTGTTTTGTTATTTACATGGTTATGCAAGCTTTACACTGACTACACTATATCAGTCATGTCTGATACAGAAAAAAAAAGAAAAAGTCAGGGGTGAACTCGCTTTTGTGAGATACTGTATTTTAGGAGCTTGTGAAATATGAGTGACTGACCAGCAGCAAACTCAAGGATATCCGAAGGTCTTTTCAGGAACACGTCCCTGGGACAAGAAATCGTAGGTTATTAATGTGTGACGTCATGTGCATCACGTTTGGAAAAGTCGTGCACCGACCGTAAAAAATCACTCAGCAGCACGTCCACCTCCGGGTGTTCACGTAAATACTTCTCATTGGCGATTCTCGTTTGCACCTTCGGGGGCGACAGGATGTAACAAGCTGGTGAGCAAAGTCAAGGCGCCGAACGTTCGCCAAATGTCGATTCCTACACTTGCTCTGGATTGAAATGATTAAATAAATAAACATGCATGTGCCTTTAGATGAGAATTAAGAGCAGGGGGAACGGAGCGAGGTGAGACTTTAGCGAACACGCCCCACGACGTGTTTTACGTAACCCAACACGCGCACAGCGTACCTTGAAGTGTCGCAGTTCTTCTTGTTGTTCCCGGCTCAAGACGCTGCGGTCCAGTTTCTCCGAGTCACTCATTTCTGCCATGAAAAGTATCTGTAGCAAAACCACCTGCCAGCAGCAGTGCGTAAGCGCGTTGCTAGGTAACGGGGTGTTTCCGGGGCCTGTTCGAGAAGCTCAGACCATTCATTAAAGACATTTTGCTCTGTTCCTGGCGTTTGAACGACATCACGTAAAAGTACATGTGCGGGCAGGGAATTTGGTTGCATATCGGTCCATCATAATAAAAAACTTCAAATAATAATACAAGTTCTACCCTTGGGGTTATGATTTACACAATATTATAAACATTTATTTTTCAAGTAATATGCCCAATAGAGTAAGTGAAAGTGAAGTGATTGTCATTGTGAGACACTGCAGCGTTTGTGGAGGAGGAAAACGCTGGACATTGCCCGTGGTTCGAACCTACGGCCCGCGGACCGAGAGATTGAGTTTCAATGAAGTAACCTCTGAGCTAACCAGCGCCAGCGTTGCTTCCTGATAAAACAGCATTTCTACCAAAGGAAGTGAACTGGCGCTGTACACATATGACTCACGTGTGTTGAACGATTCTCTGAAATGAACGAGTCTTTGCATTCTAAATTCTTTAAAACTACAGCACACGGTGACACAACGAAATGTGTCCTCTGCTTTTAACCTAAAAAAAAAAAACCTTAGTGAGCAGCCATGACAGGCGCCCAGGGAGCAGGGTGAAGGGATGGTGCTCTGCTCAGTGGCACCTTGGCGGATCCGGCTTTGAACCAGCAATCTTCTGATTATGGGGCTGGTTGGGAACCTTGGTGATTACAATGCTGCTTCCTTAACCCCTACAAGCATCCACACACTATGTTGTATATTAAACCCAACAAAACATTTGATTAATGAAATGCCATCATTAATTCAATGTGAACATAATCATTGGGTATAATATTTAAATGGAGGTCTAAGATGAACTGCAGGTCTCAGTGGCATAACTGCCCTGGGTGGATTTCTTTTACAAATAATATGTGCAGTAGATTCGCAAAAGATTCTATTCTATTCTATTTTTCTCCAGCATACTGCCTTCCTAACAATGTTGTGGTAATATCCATAGCTATTATCATCCTCTCTCATCTTGGTTTCAGAGGGCACTTTGCAACGTCCCTGGACATATGCTCCCACGTGTTCTGTGTGTCTGGCTGTGTTTTTGTGTCCTGTCTCTTTTAGGTTGACTTCGTGGGAGGAGTTGAAACCTACCAGCTCCACCTACCATCTGCCTATTGGTCACCGGCACCTATATAAAGAGACTTCAGATGGTGTTTGGGAGGTCCACAGGGTCTGCTAGGCCCTTACTCTTTTGAGAGGTCCCCAGGGTCCACGGAGATCTGCAAGGAGCTCACTTGGGGATCTCATTCATGTGTCTTGTTGTGTGATTGAATGTTGGTTTTCATCCCTCATAACATGTTGCTTCCCCTCTCCCTATTTCTGGCACACCACTATGTCACTTTTTCAAAATCACTTGAGCCAATGTCACTTTACTATACCTTATTATTTGTCATTTTGTTGTTGCTGGTTCAAATCCCGATCGGTCAAAGTGCCGCAGAGGTGCCACTGAGTAAAGCGTCATCCCCACACACTGCTCCCCGGGCGCCTGTCATGGCTGCCCACTGCTCACCAAGGGTGACGTTAAGAGCAGAGGACTCATTTGGTTGTGTCGTCTGCACCGTGTGCTGATCACAATCACTTCACTTTCACTTCATATTACTACTTTTCTGTTCTTATTTCCTCTCATTTTCATTGAGGATATTTTAAGGAAAAAGAATTAACCACAGGATAAACTAAGTTAATAATTTTATTTATTTATCTATTTATTTATTTATGATTCTATTGGTCATGCAACAATAGGTCACAGCGCGCAGAGGTTCCACAAAATTTGACTGCGGTTGCAGCTTTGCTGGGAAAAACTCTAATTCACTGGTCAGGTGCGCATTCCATAGAAAACAATGGGTTTCATAGTGCAGCACTGGATACAGTTCAGTCGGAAACTGGCTGTAGTGCTGGCTGCCCCTTAAACCCTACACCAGTAAGCAATCTGCCGCATGTGGTTTGCCACCAAAGTGTGCATAAACCTCCAAATATTTCTCTCAGCACATCTTTCTCTGCCAACATTCTGCTGTTAACTTCCTCCTCAGACAGTTCATTTGAGTAGCCCTGCTCAGAGGAGACAGGAAGTAGTGATGCTCGTGAGTCAAACTGGCAGGACAGTTAATGAATTAAAATATCAATTTTGGAGCCGGTGTATCAGGACATTTCGCTCTGTCCTCCATTGTACTTTTTCAACAGTGTATGTGAGCAGACATAACATAACTGTCTTTGGAGGAAGAATGGCATCCAGGTTTAAAGACCTATCAAGAACATCTACCTGAAATGGACTGGAACAGTCTTACAAAGCAAAGAAACATGATACCAGTTTACTGGCTGCTATCAAATTTCAGAATCATTTACTGTTGGTGTCTCTGAAGCGACATGGTACATACAGAACAGAACAGAACAATACATACAATATATAATCAATAAATAATTGTTACGTCCCTGGACGTATGCTCCCATGTGTTCTGTGTGTTTGGCTGTGTTTTTGCGTCCTGTCCCTTTTAGGTTGACTTCGTGGGAGGAGTTGAGGCCTACCAGCTCCATCTGTCATTGGTCACCTCCACCTATTTAAAGAGACTTCAGATGGTCTTCAGGAGGTCCCCAGGGTCTGCTAGGCCCTTATGCTTTTGGGAGGTCCCCAGGGTCCACGGAGATCTGCATAGAGCTCCGTTGGGGATCTCATTTGTGTTTCTTGTTTCTTTGTGTGATAGACCCTTTGTTGTTAGCCTGTTAGCTGTTAGCCTGTCATGTGCCGTTTTTGGTAACTTGTACGTGTTTTAGTGATCCCTGCTGTTGTCCCATCCCTTCCTTTAGGCTGTTTTGATGTTAGTTAGCTGTCCTGAGTCCTCTGTCTTATTGAACCTGTTAGCACACTGTAAATAAAAGCACTGTTTGTATCGTTTGTTTGGTTGCATGTGTAACAGTGGACCTCCTCCTCTCCACACCCTTGTTGCGTTTCTGAGACCCCTAGACTTAGGAACGTGACAATAATACATTCAATATATAATCAGATCTGTTGCATTAACAACAGAAAAGTATGGAATGTAGACCAAGTAGCATTGGATATGGAACATAGTTTTATAGATGATCTGTTTATGAGGGTGATGATGTGATGGAAGAAGCTGTCCCTGTGTCAGTTCTGCTGTGTAGATTTCTATATCATCTGCTGGAGGGGAGGAGTTTAGGGGTAGGAGATGATTCCTGCACATTTTATGGATGTGTACAAGTCCTGGACCAGTCTCACCCCTTTCTCATCGAAACTGACTGAACCAGCAGCAGAAAACCAGCAAACATTTATAAAATGAGCATTGCATCACAGTCTTTGTGCACAATTAGACTGGAAGGACAAAAGCTCTGTCCTACCATGAATGTATTCTTCCTTTTTCTGACCATTGGTTAGGGCTACTGTTGGACACAAAGGGGATGCGTGTCACTGCTTTCTCCCTCCCCATCCTGTGTTTGGCCCCTTGTAAATAATTGATGATGTTAGAATGATGTTGCTTTCGAGACTGCTTCATGATTCTGCAGTGTCTGATGTGTCAAACACAACTCTCCAGATATGAGAAACTGCAAAACAAGGGGCGCTCTTTATATGGATTCCTATGGGAGTGCTTTTATCATTTCATAATGTTTAATGTGCAAATCTGTTCCATCTACATTTAAAAAATAATAATAATAATAATAAATTGAAGTGACTGTCACTTGTGATACACAGCAGCACAGCACACAGTGAAATTTGTCCTCCTCATTTAACCCATCACCCTGAGTGAGCAGTGGGCAGCCATGGCAGGCGCCCAGGGAGCAGTGTGCCACCACTGCCCCAGAGGAAACATTTTCTCTGAATTCTCAGTTTATTTTTGGGTATGTCATTCAAATTATATATTTTTTAATAGGGCCAGGGGCTGGAGATGTTCATTTCCAGGTATTTCAATATCTTATAGCTAGCTAGAAATAACTGTATCTAGAAAAAAAGATTTGAGTGTTTGTTTAAAGCGAGACCTTTAAGTTCCCTACTTGTTGAAACTGTGTGAACCTTTGCATATCTTGGTATACATCGATTTGCTGGAGAAGTTTGTCTTTGTGTCACTTCACAGATTATTGAGCATGTTAACATTCTTCCTATCACCTTGATTTGGTCACTTAAACTATAAGTACAAAAGAGCCCCTTTGGCTAAAAGGGGTATCTTTTGGTAGCTATAATTTTGTAGTTTTGAAGAATTTAGAATGCAAAGACTCGTTCATTTCAAAGACTCGTTCAACACACGTGAGTCATATGTGCACAGCACCAATTCAATGCTGTTTTATCAGCAGGCAGCGCTGGCGCCGGCTAGCTCAGAGGTTACTTCATTGGAACTCAAGCTTTCGGTCCGCGGGCCCTAAGTTCGAACCACGGGCAATGTCCAGCGTTTTTCTTCTCCACAATGTCATTTAATAATGCAGGCTTTATTAAAATGACGACAATCTTACATCTAATAATAGAATCCAGCATTCTGGATACCGTAACCGAGCCACTGGGGATGCAGGTGACAGTATATTTCTTGGTGCCAGTGCCAAACACCACTAAATGTGGCAGGTTGCGTCAGAAAAGGTATCTGCTAAAACGTGTGCCATATCGAATGTGTGGAGAGCCAGGCCCCTAATGAGAGCAGAAGTTTAGGGAGAAGAAGAAGAAAATGTCGAAATCCCGCGTTAAACGCTAACTACCACGCTACCAACTACCTCGGCGAGACCATTTAACCATTACCATGAGGTATAAAAGTGATCATGTGTATGTACACTACACCTGGTTCAAAAACTTACTGTAACATATATATACATCGATGAGATCAAACATAAATTAAGAGGATAATGTTTGTACGAGGATTTTTAATATATATTAATATACTGCATTTACCGAAACCACCCCCATGCCACCATCTTGGTACGGTCTCCAGCGGTCCACTACGCGTGTGCGGCGGCGGGTCATTGCGCTCTGAACGTGTCGCTGTTGTGGTTGGAATTCGTTTTACGCGTTCGCTCCACGACGACTGAAAACCAGGTGGGAAGTGTCCGGTTGTTTCTTGTAAAGATGTCCGGTTCCACTCCTCCCAGCCCACCGACCGTGGCTGGCAGCGTGGCGGGGCTGGCGCCGTTTCTGCCGTTCGGATATCAGCCATTCCAGCCCGAGGAGCATGGCCTAGACCGCGGCTTTCGGCTCACGGCCTTTTCCGAGATGAAGGGATGAGGCTGTAAAGTCCCTCAGGAGGCTCTGCTCAAACTCCTGCAGGGACTGGAGCCCGATCGGCTGGGAGGGTCGGATCAGGAGGACGGAGGCTCCGCTGCTGTTGTTGGCGGGGATGGAGCTTCTGAATTCGGTCAGTTCACTCCGGCTGCCCACGGACCGAGACTGGGTAAGTTTTTTTTTTTGTTAAAACAGTCACATTTCGTGTGGATTATGTACGCTCTACAACGCTGGATGTTTTCAACTTGTATTTATTTGTTGAAGGGCGCTCTCCTCGAACCTCCTTCACTCATTTGCTGGGATTTAATGCTTAACATCTTGCTCCGGACTGTTTTTGCTTGCAGGTATTGGCATGGACTCCTGTGTTATTCCTTTAAGACATGGCAATCTGTCTCTAGTCCAGACGACAGATTTTTTCTATCCCCTGGTGGAAGACCCTTACATGATGGTTGGTACAGTCTTCTGCTGCATTGTGGGAAATGGTGGCAATGAGCAGATCTGAAAGAGAATCTGTTGTCTCCCCCAGGGTCGTATAGCTTGCGCCAACGTGCTGAGCGATCTGTACGCAATGGGAATTACGGAGTGCGACAACATGCTGATGCTGCTGAGCGTCAGTCAGAAGATGAATGAAAAGGTAACCGTTGACCTTTGAACCCTTCTTTATTGACATTTATCTTCTGCACAGTGGCTGGCTGCACAAAATGTGTTGACTCAGAGTAACAAGTGCAGAATTTAAGCAAAGCATTCATTAGAGGGGCCGTCATTCCACAAACATGGTAACTGTGGGGGTGTTAGTAGCCTATCAGGTAACACCCTCAAATATGAACCAGACGACCACAAAGTCACAGGTTCAAACCCCAAATTCCCCAGGATGCGCCATTTTGTTATTTGTAGCTTTAAATGCTAATGAGGGAGAGAGAGGCGGGACGAGGAGGAGAGCGGCCTATAGAAGTTGAGGGGGCATTCGCAGAAATGCCGTTTTTCCGATGAACCCACTGGTTCTACTTGAGTCTCTCATGACTGAACCAAAAAAATACATTTGTGCTCATTTTCACATCCAATCTGCATCAAACTACAATGCTTTGCATGTTTGGAAACCATGACTGTCGGTGGAGATAATGTTTTAGGGGAGGGGTGGGAAAAGCATGTGAAATGGGAGGTAACCTTTCCCTTTATGATGTCAAAAGGGGGAAGAAATTCCAGATCAAACCATCTGAGCTGCTTCTCTCTGAATGGTGAAGCAGAATGACCAAAGCATCGCCATTTCTAGCCACTGCAGGACCATAGGCAGGCTAGTGGAACTCGTATTAATGTTAAATAATCTCACAAAGTGTCATTTTTTTAATAGAAAACCTTTAAAAGGTTCAGAAGGTATAATTAAGTCTGTCTTCCAGTTATGTGTATTAGCCGCATGACTGATTAGGTTGGGGCAGTGGTGGCCTAGCGGTTAAGGAAGTGGCCCTGTAATCAGAAGGTTGCCGGTTCGAATCCCGATCCGCCAAGGTGCCACTGAGCAAAGCACCGTCCCCACACACTGCTCCCCGGTAGCCTGTCATGGCTGCCCACTGCTCACTCAGGGTGATGGGTTAAATGCAGAGGACAAATTTCACTGTGTGCATCGTGTGCTGTGCTGCTGTGTATCACATGTGACAATCACGTCACTTTAATTAGGTTATGCTCTTGAGCAGCACTACTTTCATGTTGAAAATAATAACTTACTATTACCTCTCAAGATTTAAATTTTAAAAAATAAAATGGTATTAATTGAGTCCATTATGGGTCATAATGTTGCATTGTTATCTGTATAGCACAATTTGAAACAATATGTCAGGGCTCAGGACATGCTAGCTACTGTAAAACCATTATTTCTTCATATTCAGTTTATTTCAAAAATTTTGAGAGCACCTTCTAATATTCATAATATTATATTCTAG
The DNA here is from genome assembly GCF_900700375.1 of Denticeps clupeoides. Lineage (NCBI taxonomy): Eukaryota > Metazoa > Chordata > Actinopteri > Clupeiformes > Denticipitidae > Denticeps > Denticeps clupeoides. Next base: position 19,884,482 of record NC_041716.1, read on the forward strand.
CATCGGTAGTAGTTTTTTGGTATATGTCGTTGCAGTAAAACGCTTTCCCCTCTCATTTGTCCGGTTTAGGATAGGGAGCAGGTGATGCCTTTAATGATAAAAGGTTTCCGTGATGCAGCAGAAGAGGGCGGGACTTCGGTGACCGGGGGACAAACTGTTGTTAACCCTTGGATCATAGTTGGGGGAGTAGCCACGGTGGTGTGCCAGCCCAGTGACTTCATCATGTAAGTCTAGTCAAATAACATGAACTCTCTAAATAACATGAACCAAATGGGCAGAGCCACGGTGTAATAATGTAAGTGTAACTATAGCAACACATATTTGAATTATGGTCTGTGCGGTTGCTTGTGGGTTGGTTTAGCTGTTGATCACATGACCTCTATTTCTGGGCACAGGCCGGACAGTGCGGTACCAGGTGACGTCCTAGTTCTGACCAAACCTCTTGGCACACAGGTGGCAGTTAATGCCCATCAGTGGCTTGACATGGTAAGATCTCATTATGTGCAGTATTATCCACAGCACTGAAATTATGGTTGTTAAATAGTTTTAAAGCTAATGGACACTCATTTTTAATATATATTACCTTTTAATGTGTGCGTTACGTAAAACATGGAAATGATGCAAATTTCTACATATTTCTGTACTTTTTTCCTGTAGCCAGACAGGTGGAATAAAATAAAGCTTGTGATCTCAAAGGATGAAGTAGAGCAGGCTTATCAGGAAGCCATGTTCAATATGGCTACCCTCAACCGCACTGGTATGGGCAAATTCATTTTATAAACAGAATTTTGTGTATAATATGTTATTAGTGCACAATGTCATTACAGTTTTACGTGATTTTCTGTGAAACGCTTTCTCACCTTGCAGCTGCTGCACTGATGCATAAGTTTAATGCCCACGCTGCCACTGACATCACTGGTTTTGGTATCCTGGGTCACGCACAGAACCTGGCGAAACAACAGCGCAACGACGTGGCCTTCGTCATTCACAACCTACCTATCATTGCCAAGATGGCTGCCATCAGCAAGGCCTGCGGCAATATGTTTGGACTTCTGCAAGGGACGTCCTCTGAGACGTCAGGTCAGGAATTGTAGATTGTACCTTGGGGGTTGATATATGTCCAGTCTAGGAGTATTGTTTTTCACAAGAAGCATCCATTATTCAATTTTTATTATGTGTAAATCACATTAAAAAGTCATCATGGAAATTTGCGTGGTCTGTCTATTTCTATTATAATCCTGTAGATTCCTTGTTAAGTGTAGAGCTGCAGTCCTAATAACCTCTGGGAAGAGATCTTTGCCTCAAGAGCCTTGTATTTAAACCAATTGGCCGTAGTAACTCTTTACATTTATCCTCCCCCTCAGGTGGTCTGCTGATCTGTTTACCCAGAGAGCAGGCGGCTCGATTCTGTTCAGAGATGAAGGCAAGTCGACACGACCTCAGTGGGGCCTTGGGACAGGAGGGCGGTGGCGGCGATGGCCAGCAGGCCTGGATCATTGGCATCGTGGAGAAGGGCAGCCGCTGCGCCCGCATCATTGACAAACCGCGCATCATCGAGGTGCCGTACCGTGGCTCCATCGCTGGCAGCCAGGAAGGCAGCAACAACAACAATAACAACAACAACAGCAGCAGTGCCAACAGTCCACGAGAGATCCAGAGTCCCCCGCTGGCATAGAGCACCACCTTACAGATTTACCAAGGAATTTTAGTCATTAAATCATTGTCATTAATAGCTTCTCCACATAATCTAGTGGCCTTTTTCTGACTTTTATTCCCCCCTTTTTCTCATCCCCTTCTGTTCTAACAGTGTGTCTTTATATGAAAGGAGAAATATGGAGAATGTTAAGGTTTACATAGGTTTTGAAGAGAAAGGTGCGTATGCCTGTGTTTGTGTGTTGGTTGATGGGGGGTGGGGAGATCCCACTGTGGGTTGGTAGTTGCTGTTCATTTCTTCCCCCTGTTCAGCCGTAGGGTTGAGAGCAACAGACCAAAAAAACTTTCTTTTTTCCTGGTGGGAGATGGAATGGACCTGCATACTGCCCACTTTCCTCTACCCTTTCCCCCCCATTGTGGATACCTGACTGCCCTGATTTTTCTTTCTCTTTTCATCTCGCATGTTATTCTATTTTTATTTTTTTGTTTTTTTTATGGCGCCTCTTAAATATCAAGGTTACATTGTCTGAACAAATCTCATTAATTCCCTAATCCTGAAGATCATTTGGTGCTGAAAGTGTCCTTCAAATTGGCCGCATGACCTTTGACTTTTCCTACTTCAAAGTGAATGGTAACATTCCATCAAGCATAGAGATTAAGACCAGTTCAAACTTTTTAGACAATCACAGGTGCGCAGATGCATATGAGCAATGTGGGCTTTCCAGGAATGCCAAACATGTACTCTTTTGGAATTCATGAATAATTATTGGTTATGGGATAAGTGAGATGTGCTGACTACAACTGGAAGAAAGAAACGAATGTTCATTTATGTTTGTTCACCCCGGGTGTGGCAGTCAGTGGTTTCCACCACGTGGCTCATGTAGGAGTGAGGGAAAGGATACATCAGCTCATCTACTGCTTAGGGGAAAGTTTCCAGTCAACCAAGTTAAACTCTGATCTCTTTCAAAACATGTCCCTCGATGATGTGGAGTGTCAATCATTTAGCTTAGTCTGCCATGGTAATGTGGTTCCAAAATGAATAATGTTTGTTTTGTTTTGGGAAGTATCGCTGTTGTTTGGGTTTGGTGTGTTAATGTACCTTTTTGACATTAACAGAAACATTTGTGAAGGTTTTTTTCAGGGTTGTGGGTTATTTAATTTTTTTTTTATGTTTACAATTTGTTGGGGTTTTTGAATGAATTGTGAACATGATTGATGTGTAATTGATTTGTTAATTTGAATGGCGGTCTGTTCTTCTGCTGATCCATGGAGTGGTTTGAGCAGCTCTCTTTGGAGCACCTGGAGAATGGGACCTGCCTGAGTCTGGCAGGTGACGGTCCACAATGGACCAGGACCTTTCCCTTCCTATTAATGATGCTTTGCTCAGTAAACCCCGGCCTGTGGGGAGGAGTGAAGTTGATGTCCTTTGAAAGGAGGATACTGGTTCTGATCTGTGTGGCCCTATCAGCTGCCTCTGATATGCCATCTTATTGTAAGTCAATAAAACAATCAGCACTTCTTTTTCTCCACTTCTGTCCTGTTTTCTTGGCAGATTTGAGCTGTAGTACCACATGGTGGCAGCAGAGGACAGAAGGAATTCATTTCATGTGCAACACTTCTGAGGGTTGCTATTCAGAATGGGAAACATTTTTCTAATCTCAATCAACTCACTATACAATCACACGACAGAATTATTAGCCAGCATTATGAAAACCTTTACTACTGTGAGGAAAGCATGGTTAGAACCTTGCTACAAGTCTTCGAAGGCGAGGCAGGAAGTCTGGCTTGTGACTGGGCGCACACTCCAACAGAGTCGCCTCTATGTCACAGCTTGTAAAACAAGCCCGCCTCACAACTGTAGCAAGTACAGACATACGTCACCATATTAGGTGGAAGGAAAACTACAGAGCATCACAAATAACCCAATGTTAGGCTTGTCAGGATGTGGTGTTTTGATGCACTTTTCTGCACATGGATACCATACAGCTCTATAGGTGCTTTCATCAAAACAGTTGCACTTTGAAAATATATATATATTCATCTAGTTTTAGTTTAAATATGTAATATCACTATATGATATAATTCAATAAGAACCTACATTTTCTGGAAATGTTGTGTGGACAGGCACTTATTTCTGTGCACAAATTACATTCTGTGCTACAAACTGATGTACATAATGACACAATCAGCTTATACCTTGCTGCATTTTGTCCACAGAGAGATATATACAATCACATCTTGTACACAAAAACCAGAAGGATCAGCAGCTGATGTCAGTTTGGATGGAAGGCTGGGTGCATCTGTATTGTATGAAATAATTTTATGCACAGAATGCATGTCTACAGCAAACTGTATTGCAGCTGGAATATAAAGTGGATATGCAGTGGGTACAGAAAGTATTCAGACCCCCTTAAACCTCTTAAATTGTCCACTCTGTAATCATTTAAGTTCATTTCTTTTTCTCATTAATGTTCAAACAGCACCTAATATTGACAGAAAAACACAGAATTGTTGACATTTCTGCAGATTTATTAACAAAGAAAAAACAAATATCACATGGTCCTATGTATTCAGACCCTTTGCTGTGACACTCATATATTTAACTCAGGTGCTGCCCATTTCTTCTGATCATCATTGAGATGGTTCTACTCCTTCATTTGAGTTTATATTGTTTGGTTATATTGATTGGGGAACCACACATCTCTCTATATAAGACCTTACAGCTCACAATGCATGTCAGAGCAAATGAGAATCATGAGGTCAAAGGAACTGCCTGAAGATCTCAGAAACCAAATTGTGGCAAGGCACAGATCTGGCCAAGGCTACACTCTGGCCAAGGTTTCTAAGAGCACAATGGCCTCTATGATCCTTAATAGAAGACCATTGGGATACCAGAACTCTTCCTAGAGCTGGCCAAACTGAGGAATTGGGGGAGAAGAGCCTTGGTGAGAGAGGTAAAGATAACCCAAAGACTCTGTGGCTCCTCAGTGCAAGATACATGAAAGCCTGCATGGAGTGTTGGAGTGTGCTATAAAACATCCGAAGGAGTGCTCATCACCTGTCTAATACAGTCTCAACAGTGAAGCATGGTGGTGGCTGCATCATGCTGATGAGCTAATCTGCAAGGAGGAATGGCAGAGGATCCCCAAATCCAAGTGTGATGAACTTGTGGCATATTTCCCAAAAAGACTCATGGCTGTATAGATCAAAAGGACACTTCTACTAAATACTGAGCTAACTATCATTCACCAAGTGAAATATCACCATGGTGATATTTCAGTTTTTCTTTCTTAATAAAAAATGTAAACAATTCAGTGTTTTTTTTGTCAATATGGGATGTTGTGTGTACATTAATGAGGAAAAAATGAATTTATAATGCAGACATTTGCTAAAATCATTTAACAAAGAGTGAAAAAAATTCCATACCCACTGTACATGCATGCACACACACACACACACACACACAATGAGCATGAACACAGATCAGACCAGTGGTGAAATTAATGAAGACATTGTGCTGTTTGAGCATAGTGAGAGGGAAAGCATTATTCACTTTGTCATATTTGTTCATGTTTAATGGTTGTAGTTTCATGTTGTTGAACTACTCAGTCATCCTCTCCCTTTGACTGCTCACATTATTCATTTACATTTACATTTACAGCATTTATTACAGCATTTAGTCATATTTGTTCATGTTTAATGGTTGTAGTTTCATGTTGTTGAACTACTCAGTCGTCCTCGCCCTTCGACTGCTCCTGTCAGGGGTCTGGTTCTCCGCATGATTACACCGGATGCCCTTCCTGGCACAACCCTCCCCATTTACCCAGGCTTGGGACCGGGACCCAGTGGCTGGCACCTCAGAACCTTACATGAATCACAAGGATGTTCATTTGAAGCGCTCTGGGCCAGTCTTGTACCCAAGACGAACATTATAAATATCCTGGATCAAACGAGGCTAGTGTAAAAGTATAAAAACAGATGCATCACATGTATCAGGAAGGATAACTGAAATGGCCCTTCAAGGAATTTGTTTACTTTCCACTTTAGCCTGCTTTGATGAATACGTTAGATTAAACACACCAGAGCAACATCTGCTCTCCTTAAATAATTTCCTAAAGATATTTGTGAAATATATTTGGATCAAACATAGCTCCTCCTATGTTTTAAATGACTTTTCCACTGCTGCTAATGTGCAATAATGGGCCTGATATAGTTTGTGTACTGTCAGCAGTATCTGGAACCGCTCAAGGTAAAGAGTGTTATAATCTGGCCTGATGAGAAGCATGACAGAGACAACGAAGGGTTAAAAATCAAGGCATGCAAAAACATACACCAAACATCTGCTTTTTTTCACTCTCCTCTTGTCTTTCTGTATATTGCCTGTTATGTATCTGTTGTAAAATTCCAAGTGTACATGGATCATTTTACTTATGGAACTTTAGCACCTGTTCCCCAAATGTTTTTGTCTTTTTACTTTTTGCTTAATTTGTATGTATGAATTTCAACAGTCCATTAATCAGGCCTAGAAAGTTCTAAACAATCTGGAACTTAACAGGTTTCCATTCACATGTAAATGATCCAATATGTGGAACAGCAGTTGGTTCCCCTCGGCCCCAGGGCCTGCTGGGCCCGTGTCTTAAATCCTTCAGATAATTATATGATGCAGTTGTTTTGTGACCAAAGACAAAGTAATTGATGAGAAACTCTCCTTCCTCTCCACTCTTCGGCATGAACGGATGAGAGCATCTTTAAAATGGATCCCTGCCCATCCTCCTGTCTGCGTAATGTGCTTCTCACAGAATCAGGATTATGGTGCAGGGAGCACAGCACGTTATCTACCTGATAAATAATAATAAAAAAATTACTTAAATTTACTCCATGTGCTTTTTTTTTTTATCCCACAGCACCTTGTCTCATTTTGTTCACTTTTGAGAATTTTTTTCTCCATCTGCTCGTTGCCCATTCCTGTAGAAATCGACGGTCATCAGTATGGCCCCGGTCTGTTTTTAATGTGAAACACGTTGTGTTCCCCTTTCTCTGTTCAACCCCTGATTTGCAGTCTGATGCGGCGTGGTTTCCATTATCGGGGGAAGGCTAAATTCATAATTACACACACACTCTGCCTGTGCTTTGACATTCTGTAACACCGCTGCTTTGACTCTGTTGGACGAGGAGCTGATCTCAGTGGGGAACTGCTTGAAGGATCAAATTGTTTCCCCTCTTTATTTTTTCATGCTTTCCTCAGTAACCTCATCGGCAAGTCTGTAGTTCTACAATGTGCAGTACCATAATAAAATACCTCCATTCATGATATGATTGTCATGTGTCGACCTTGATTGAGAATATGAGCAATAGTGATTCTGATTTTTTTTCTGATATTACTCTAAAAATAGTTTATGGTAAGGATTTACAGAATGTTGCGTTTGTGGAATAGTTGTGGAGTCCAGAGCCCATAAAGATTTAACAAAGACACTGAAGTGTTTGGTTTATTGCTTTCAAAAAACTGAATTTGACACCTCAAGGGAAAAGGGAAGTGCGGTGTCTGTGGTGTCATGTCCCAACACTCTTCACGGCGGGAATTCTCTCTCAGGGCTTTTTTGTTGTTTTGGCACAGGTGGAAATGTCTCCTTAAACGCCTCCCCCTTCTCCAGCCTACCCTACCCCCCAAAACCAGATGCCAGTCAGATGAGCTCCACATTGCATGCCAGGCACAAGTCCAGCCTCAGTGCTCCAGAAATCCATATCTAATGTGCTACATTTCTCACACTATTGTTTCATAAGCTTGTCTGACAGCATATCTCTGCTTACAGTGTTTGCCATAAGGGAGGAGAGGGGCGGGGAGAACATAAAAAATGTAACCATACCTCATTTTACATAACACCACAGATTCCATTCATTAAGAGATAAAAACCATGATTTGTTATGTAACTGGACATTAGGGAGGATGCTCTGTATCAAAGTGTGAAATAAATAAGATGTGCAGAAAAGTTTTTAAAATAGACATTTATTAGAATATCTATACAGACTACATATATTTAATACACTTTTCCTATTTGTCTGAGATAATGACTTTAAATTAATGATCTGAATGAGTGATCTGACATGACATGTACAACTGCTTCAAAAAATAATGATAAATTATAATGATTTCTTCACACATGAAAGAATATACGTTTAATGTATAATATTTATGATGTTTAAAAGACATACAGTGTTTGCAGTGCTTCCAAAGTTCCAGGCACTGTGTCCATGTGTGTATGAAGTGAAAAGAAGATCTATAATACCTTGAGGCACTTGAGAAAATTGTATGTTCCCGCTGAGTAATGGACATGTTTGTTTTGCCTCGGTGACTCCTGTCCATTAGTCTGTCTGTTGCAACATTCTTAATAAATTCATCAGGATACAACTGTGGAGCACTGCAGTAAATAAAATGGGCCTTACATGAAATTTACATTTGACAGCTTCACATTTGTTAACCATATTTGCATGTCTTCATATGCTAACTTCTAACTTTCCATTTAAACATATGGTTTAAATTCCAAATTTAGTAATTTTCTGAAACAATATGTATTTGCTTTATTATGGCACATTTGTGAAACAAGGTACATTGAGTGAATTTAACTTCTTTGGGATCTTTGATTTGTACATCTTGTTTTTGAAAGTTGAGATGGGCATGCTTGATGCATCGTTTCTTTTTTACATACCCCACAACAGTGTTTATTGCTACATTTTATATTGACATTTTATAAGACTTTACATCTCAAGAGTGTAACAAAAAATCACCTACTCATCTGGTAACTTAGCCCTGCTATGAAGCAACAGCAATTACACTTTCTATTCAAATAGTATAAAACTCAGTTCTTGGGGAAAACAAGAACATTAACTGATATCAGCTTGTATGATTTATGACAATGTAAATCCATGCTATATTATACTGCAGCCAACCAGTGGAGGCACTAGACCTGTGATGATTTCGGTGTGATGATATGATGCGCTGTACATTTTGTAAAAACATTCCCATTGCTCCCGCGTTTGATAGTCTTTGTGATTTTGCCAGGTTGCATGTTTTACTAGTTTCATGCTAACTTTGCAAACTGTTGAGCATTCTTCTTCAGTCTCACTAGATTGTGCTTTAGGTAGTGGTCACATGAATGGTAGCCTTGGCAGGAACCAGTGAAGTTGTGAATCTGGAGTTTTACCCCTGGCACATTAACTCTACAGCGTATGTGCATTATGGAAGTTTGGGACTGAGGAGTCACTACAGACCTGTTCAGACTTCCAAACAACTGCTGTCTACAGAGTTGTTTCACCTATAAACACGTGGCAGGATTGTGTGGGCAAATATTCATTTACTGGAACTGACATTATTACATGGGAGTCTTCAGGATTTAGAGAATTGTGATTGTGGATTGTGAGGGAGCCCTGTTGCCTTCTTCTGGACAATGTAACCCCCTCCTGCCAAAGTCAAATGCAAGGTCCCACCTCCCATTTCTCGTCATTTTCTTTCCTTGTAATTTACTTGTAAAGAATGTCACAGTCGCAAATACGTCCCCCCTGCTGTCCCACCAATTTTATTTGTAATATTAGCTTGGTAGGCCTATGTTTGGAATGGTTTCTCTGTAGTGGCAGCACTAATATTTTTACTATTATTTGTTTAGCCCATACAATATTCCTGTACCTGCAATGTAAGGGTGATGTGTTGGCAGGTGGTATAAAAAAATTGTGGTGAGCCATTGGAAGGGTAATATAACTATTTTATGGACCGTCTGGGCTAGGACTCTTCAAAACCTGGTCCTGAATAATTAGGAAATTAGACTGGGAGTTAGATGTAAAGCTTCAATAATCATTACTTGAAATGGCAAACAGGCTGGTGTTTCTGTAGTCATGTCTGTCTCTGGTGTCTGTATAATTCTTGCAATGGGATGGTCTGACAAGCTGAAGCCTCAGGGGAGTTTATGGGACTGTCATTTCAATCTTCATTTCAGTCTCTGTGGATATGGATGAGAGGTTTTGATTTAGTAGCTGTTCATGTTCAAACAGCTCCTGGCATCCATGTGGTGCCATAACCTCAGTCAAGGTCAAAACACGAATGTTTTATCCAAACTATACCACTATCCTGTGTAAGTGTCTATTTTTACATTCGTCCACGTGTGTATGTGCTATTCAGTAAATGCTGTCCTTGGTAGTCGTAGAGGTGTGGGTCGTGGTGGAGTCGTCTGGCAAGGATCCACGGCGTGGGACACCCCTGCGGCAGTGCAGCAGAGCCACCAACTCCCTGGACACACTGCTGGAGAAGGCTGTGTAGATCCAGGGGTTGGTGCAGGAGTTCAGGCTGGCCAGCAGCATCAGGATGGTGAAGGCAATACCTGGACAGGAAAGTCATGGATGGAGGAAGAGAAAAGCTGTCAGCTGCTCGGTCTATGAGGAAACGAGTTTTATTTTTGACAGCAATGACACCATCTGTCTGGCCATGTTGTGGTCGGAGGATGAGTGGCAGTTCATACTGTGCAAGAGGCCCTCTTTAATTTAGAGGTGTTAATTCAGCTCCACTGAGTAAACTGTAATGTCATACATATTGTTGTATTGTTATATTTGTGTGTTTGATGTTTGTCTGGAGTGAAAGGTGTGAAATATATCTAATGATAACTACTAATCCTAAAAAAAAACATTTACAACAAACACTTTATGTAGTTTGTTGACCTGAATATCAGACGACAATGAATATGGCCACCTCCCATTTTTTTAAGACTCACTGTTAAGAAAACAGCTTTCTCTAGATCAAATTATCTGATGGCAACCTTTCTTTGCAGGATACAACAAATTCATTAAATCGCAACATAATAATAGTTTCGGATGGGTATGTAAAAACATCTGGCCAAAATTATGCCCATTCTATGAGGAAACCATAAAATGAAAACTGCCCAAATCTAACAGCAATTCTGATAAAATGACCTGCTAAACCTCTACCTTGGTCTGGTGGGTTGGGGTCCCAGGCAGCCCACAGTTGTACAATGAAGAATGGCGACCAGCAGAAGGTGTACACCAGCACAATGACCAGGGTCATCCGAACCGTCTTGGACATGGCTTTAGAGACCCCTGGTGCTGGTTGCAACGGTGGGTACTGTTCTGGCAGGGAAAATGGTGCTGGATCAGGTAGGACATCAGGCCAGTGGTCAGGGGAAACTGCTGGGTTTGTAATTCCACTGTGGGAGTGTCTGTGGGTGGACAGGTGAGGTGGACGTGTGTCCAGGCTGGTGGTGGACTGCCCAGCGTTAGGATTTCCATTGCTGGGTGTTAACTGGCTTTCAAAGGAGGAGGGGGGCACTGAACATGGGTCACAAGCGGAACTGATGGACAGGCTGTTGCAGGAGTTTCGAGGGTCCGAAGGGGAGGGTAATGGGCGTTGGGTGGGACTGTTGCCAGGGTGGCAAGAGTGTATGCTCCACCCTTCCCTCACACCCCCTCCCCTCCCTCTGTGTCCCTCCTTGTGGGGAATATGAAAGAGCACAGAGTTTCTCTTAAACTCAGCCATCACTACTTTCTCTGATTTAAGGTAGATGTTGTCATGGATCTCTTTGAAAATGCGGACCTGAGACAAAGAAACAGATAGGGATGGAATGAGAAGATATGGATCCTGCATGTGCTCAATTCAATGACTGATGGTCGCATGGGCTACAGCTTGATTGACTAGTTACATTAGACATTAAGCATTGCTGTTTAATTCTCCTCAGTGGACTGCATGACTCCCACAATTCCACACACAGAGTCAGAATCAGCTTGGAGTCTCTGACAGCACTGGTCTGACACAATCACTTTACTAATTAGTGACTGATTGCAACCTTTATGAATAAATTACAGGATGCAATTTACAAGGAAACATAAAAGCACAGCATCAAAACATTTTTTTAAGCAAAAGTGACAGGAGGAAATAATAGATCGACAAATAACATGGACAATAACAGAGAGGCTTAAAGCAAAAAGGGGAATGCCAGTGATGCCGTGGATTACTGAAAGGAAATTGCAAGCAAAAGCATACTTTTTTTTAATGAATCAATCATGGTAAACAAGAGGCTCTTGTGATACCACAGAGAACGCTTTTATAAGATAATGCTAAATAAAAACTGTGGGAGGATTGCCAGTGAAAGGTGAAAATGTCCTTTCATTAAAGAATCTCCTTCAGTCAGACTGCCAAGTCTAGCTGTGTTATGCTGGCATGCACCTTTATGGCAGCAATTCAAGCATGAGGTGCTTCCAAAAATGTACTCAGTGGTGTGTATGTGTATTTTGAGTAATTGGACTGTGGTTTTCTTTTATTAGACTAATTACCACAACACTTCTGTATGGAATGCAAGAATATAAGCCTTTACATTTACCTGGCAGACAGTTATAATGCAGGCAGGCAGGATGAACACCGCCAGCGTCATCCAAGTGACGTATGCCTTGAGGCCCCAGGGCTCAGCAAAGTGACCCCAGCACTCAAACACACCCGGGGACACCTCTGTTCGAGAGAAAATAAACACCTGGCAGGAGAAGACAGAATGAGTGGACTGAAACAGCACCCAAAGTCTGCTTTCTACTTGCAGACACTATGCTTTTCACAGAATTAATTATGAGACATAATTATGTAGCCTTCAACGAAGAGCAGTGAACTAGGTTAGAAATCTTAATGTGATCTTTCCTTTAGAGGATAAAAAATAAAAGTCAGTCTGTGCACAGTGAGCAATACTGCAAATGGTTAACTTTAAGGCTGGTAAGGCAATCCAGTAATCAGTCACTGTTAATTTACATGAAAAAGTGTTGTGGATAAAGTCTGTGTTATATTATATCAGAGGTGCCATATCTGACTTTGTTGTGGCCTGCTGTGATGGACTGACTCTCACCTGAGGTAAACTGAGAACCAGGGCAAGCCCCCAGGCCACTATAATGGGTGTGTTAAAGTGTGAGTGCACCCCGCCTTGATATGCCTGCAGGGGGAAGCAGATAGCATGGTGCCGGTCCACTGTCATGGCAACAATCATGTAGGAGGAGGCGAACATGCCCACGATCTGGAAGTACTTGACGGAACGACACAGGGCATCAGGGCCCTGGAAGTGCTCTGTGATGTCCCATACTAGTTGTGGTAGTACCTGCAGTGAACAGCAAACAAACCTCCACTTTAAGCGCCTTTTGTTTCTGGCCTTTCTCTCATACTATTCAGCCAAGGCCATAATATGTCCCAAAAATGTCCCTACAACTATTTTGATATTAATTTGATATTGGATTTAAATACACAGTATACAATATGCCTCATTTTGCAGAGACTGTCCTTCTGGATGTTACAGAAATACTACAAGGGACTAGATCGGCAAAACTGTCTTCAGTCCTAATCGTCCTGGACCTTTTAGCAGCATTTGACACAACCAACCACACGTCTCTCCTGACCATCTCCAACCACTTATGAGTCTTGGAATTACTGGCTTGGAATGGCACTGAATAGCTTCCAATCTGGATGACAGTTCTTATCAGGTGACATGGAAGGGGTCCACATTTGCTCCTCACAAGATCTCTACTGGTGTCTCTCAAGGCTCAGTACTTGACCCTCTTGTAGATGGTATCCAACTCTTCCTCTCTTTTCCATAATTATATTTAGTGTCCATCAAGATCTCTGTTTGCAAGTTTGGCATCTCATCATCTGAAACTCAGCCCCAGCAAATCTAAATCTGATTCAGTCCCGCTGACCAGGATCTTAACATTTTTCATGGACAATTCTCCAGTAAAATTTTTATCGACACAAGATGAAACACACAAATGAAAGTGAAGTGAAACTGATGTGATTGTCATTGTGAAGCACAGCAAGAACAGCACACAGTGTACACAACAAAATGCATTTAACCCATCACCTTTAGTGAGCAGTGGGCAGCAATGAAAGGCACCCGGGGAGCAGTGTGTGGGGATGGTGCTTTGCTCAGTGGCTCCAATTACAGGTCTGCTTCCTTAACCTCTAGTCCACCACTGCCCCATTGGACATTGGACACTTGTTCAATGTTCTCCACACGAGGCTACTATATCTCACTTCTGGCTGGTATATCCTTCAGTGCTACTCAGTTGATCCAGATCACTGCAGCAAGACTTGTTTTCAACCTTCCCAAATTCTCACACACCACTCCACTGCTGCGTTTCCTCCACTGGCTTCCAGTAGTTGCCCCCACATCAGATTCAAAATACCACCAAAGCCAAGGAAGGATCACACCCTCCCACCTCAGATCTCTTATCACTCCTCCCTCTGCACCTCGTTCTCTCCGATCCTCCAGGACCCCCATCTCTCAAGGTAAAAGGAAAACATTAATCTAGACTCTTCTCTGTCTTGGCTGCTAGGTGGTGGAATGAACCTCCACTAGGTGTTCCAACAGCTGAGTTACTAAAGGGGGTTATCATTAAACAAATATTTAATAATATATACGTAGTTCTTAAACCTTTCCTTTTTGGTGAAATTGAGTTAATCTGATCATATACTTAGCGGTCCATCGTGTTGAAGGTGTGTTGGTGTTGGTGTCAACAAATGTATGGTCATGGAATGTCTGCCATAAAAACAAATATGCTGTTCTCTACTTTTATCCACAGTGTCAAAGTTAGAATTCCACTTAATACTACGCTGTCCGTGAGTGAGACAAATAACCCTGAGTTTCTCCAGGGGGTTAGTTCTACAACTCGGGATAAGAATGGCAGATAAATGTTGTGTAGTATAACAATCATTGTATATTCTGTCGATTTTTCAAGAAAAAGTAGCTCAGATATTGTCTGGGCCAGACAAATCAATGTCCCCATCACTCTATGAACACTAAATCTAACACTACAAAGTGTTTGGTTGCTCGTTTTTTTAAAAAGTGTCTTCAGGTTTTTTGTGAATAAATAGATAAAACAAGAAAGAAACTTGATGTTTGCAGATGTGATGTAATGGCAACTCTTAGTATTAATCATCCAGCATGCGGAAGAATCATAAGAGCTATCAATCATCGGGCTACTCCCATTTTACATGCTGTTTATAAAATCATAATTAAAGATTGTGTTCTGGATAGTGACGTACATATACATATTTACACCAAGTGGTTTTATTTTGTTTTATCCAATTAAATCTTGATGACTTACCCTATGCTCAGTGTTGTGCTTATTGGATGTTTGAAAATACTGCCCTATACATTTCAGTACTTAATTAACACAGTTTTTTTAACAGATTCAATAACAGATTCAAGATCTAATTTGCCATGTGTGGAGCAATGCAGTCACCTGGAAGAAGGCCACCACCAGGTCGGCAACACACAGATTGACCATGAAGAGGTGCATTGGCGCGTGGTGTTTCCTCCTGCGGAGCAAAACCCACAGAACAAATCCATTGCCCAAGGCAGTGAGAGCAAAAACCAGCCCCAAGACCCCAATCTCAGCCCGGGCAAGAGCCTGGTTTCGAATGGAAGACTGCGGGGTTGGGCCCTTGGTGGTCCAGGAGCTATTCTCAGATGGGACAAGCCAGTAGAGAGCCCCTCCACCTCCAGTATTGGTAAGGTTGGTGCAGTCCTTGAACAGAGTGTCAGACAGGACAGCTCCACCCGCTGTGAGGTTGGGGTGACCCAAATCCATCTCCCAGGAGGAGGACTTTAGCTGGTTGCTGAAAACATAAAAGAACGTTATTTTACACATTGGACTGTGGTTGGACAGAAGATAATTTCAGTAAAATGACACAAATCTCTGATTATGAACAACCGCCTGAATATTAAAATAATATAAGTATTTTATATAGACCAAAACCTTTGTTTTCTTCTGACATTACATTAGCTTCAAGTACATTTTATACCAAATCAATATTGGGCAATGCTATTTAAAATACTGTCTTTGTTGCAGAACTAGACTGAACTGAATTAATTTTTATTGTTTATTATTATTGCCCTACTACAAGGTTCCCCATTGCAACACTGTACCACCAAAGACCAGAGCTTTCAGTCAAATTCTGTCCCTTTTGTAACAGTTGCCCTATTTTACATCTGTTCTTGGCACGGTAATATATTTACAGACCAGCCATATCATTATGCCTGTCCTGTAGAAAAATTATGCATATTACTGAGAAGTTACACATTTTGAAGGAATGGAGTACACAAAGGTTCCTCAAATTCGTTATTCTGTTAATAAAACCATTTTAAACTGTTGTTGCATTGTGTCAGGACATATTATCCTGCTGCCACTAGGGAATAACGGTAACATGGTGGGAAGGGGGTGTCCTTGGTCAGCTACAATCGTCTTGCCTTCTTCCCCTTCTCCACTTATTCTCCCTAGCCAAACACAGCAGCTCTTCTACACACAAAGGAGGGAATGTCCTGAACCTGGTCTTCAGTCGTCCGTCTCCACCTACCAAGCTTTCTTTCCATCCACATCACATCTCTGACCACCACTTTATGTCCTTCACCCTCACTAAACCAGATCAGATCCTAGACTGACCACCATCCATCATTAATTTGAAATAACCTTCACTCTGTCTCACCTTCATCTGTATCTTCCAGCTGCACAACCTCTGACTCATTCTTCTCCTTACCACTGGAAACAGCCACTAAAACTCTCCTCTCCTCACTTTCCCTTTCTATGGATCATCTCTGTCTTCTATCTTCCAAACCCAAAAGGACTTCTCCTCCTGCTCCATCTTTCATAATTGCACCCTCCACCCTCAAAGCTTACATAAAATGAAATCAAATCTATATTCAATACAAAAACAACATTATCCATGTCATAAATGGTTACATTTACATTTACATTTACAGCATTTATCAGACGCCCTTATCCAGAGCGACTTACAATCAGTATTACAGGGACAGTCTCCCTGGAGCATTTTAGGGTTAAGTGTCTTGCTCAGGGACACAATGGTAGTAAGTGGGATTCGAACCCGGGTCTTCTGGTTCATAGGCGAGTGTGTTACCCACTAGGCTACTACCATCCTACCACCCTACCAACATCTGGTCATGTACCATTTGTATTTAAAACAGCCAGGGTTCTTCCAGTCCCAAAGAAACCTACGACTGATCCTGCAAACATCAACAACTCTCATTTCTTTCTAAAGTTCTTGAGCTACCACTTCATCTATCTCAGAACAACCTCTTAGATCCTAACCCGTCTGGCTTCTGAGGAGGTCATTCTACATCTGTTGTTATTCTCCTCCAGCTCTCTGCAGCATTTGATACAGTTAACCACAAGACTATCTGCATATCCTGATGTGACATGGAATTTAGGGCTCAGCATGGCAATGGTTTGCTTCCTACCTTGATGAGCGGTCTTACCAAGTGAATTTAAAAGAATCCATGTCTGCTTTGTGCAGACTCTCCACTGTGGACCTTCAGCGCTCTGTTATTACTGTGTTCTCCTTTTCTGCCTTTAAATGAGATCACTTGGTGAGACCATACCTCTGCTATGCATTCTTTAACTGCATGCAACCTTGAAGTAACTAGACAACCAACTCTCCTTCTCGACTCACATCACCAATCTTTCCAGCTCATGTAGATTCCTTCTCTACAATATCAGACTGATTCGACCTTATCCAATATCAAAGGCCACCCAGACACTTGTTCAGTCCCTAGCAATCTCACGGCTAGATTACTGTAACTCCATTCTGGCAGGCCTACCTCTGAATGCTCTCTGACCTCTACATCTAATACAAAATTCAGCGGCACGACTGCTTTTCAACCTTTCCAAATTCTCTCACACCACCCCATTGCTACACTTTTTCCACTGGATTCCAGTGGCTGCTTGCATCAGATTCAAAATACAAAGCCAAACATGGGGTAGCACCAGCCTACCTCACAGCCCTTATAATACCTCGCACTGCACCTTGCACTCTCCAGTACTCCTCGCCTGGTCCCTCCACTGCCGAAGGTTCGAGGAAGACACTCATCTATACTGGCTCTCTGTCTTGGCCCCTAGGTGGAATGAACTTTCCCTCAAGGTGAGAACAGCAGCTTAAGACCTTCCTCTTTAGAGAATACTTGTCTCTTTAGTGAGTAACTTGTAACTTTCTCACAGTCTGACTTATGAAAGAAAACAGAGTTTAGTAGGTGGTATGTGTCAAAGTAAAGTCCATAAGGGAAAAACATTCCCCAAAGCAACTCACGGTCTCTGGCAGCTTGCCTACTTTCTAATCTATAACTATGTCTTGCCCAGGTAAGAGCACATGAATTGGTTCATCAACATGATATATCAGAAAACCTGACACCGCAGACCTGGAACAAGTGCTGCAGCTTTGGAGAACGTAGCCTTGTGGGTGGTGGCCCAATACGTAAGGAAGTGAACTTATAACTGAAGGGTTGCTTGGATCAGATGAAATGCTGTCATTGTGCGGTAAGACAAGTGGCAGGCTGTGTGTTAACATTAATATGGAATGGTGCAAGAACTTTGTGAAGGTCTCTAGCTACTGTTCATCACTAGTGGAGTTTGTGACTGTGAGATGCAGATCTTTAACCACGGGAATTCACCTCATTTTTCATTATCGGAGTGTACGTTCCACTCAGCGCTAATGAAAAGGAGGTGCTCTGCATACTGTATGGAGCTATTAATGATCTTCAGAATGCACATGCTGACAAATCAAGTTAGTTTTCCATAATTCCATAAACATGTGGATTTTGCGACGAGAGGAAAAAATGCACTGGATATTGTTTACACAAACATTACTGCCGCATACCGGTCCTGCCCCATCTTGGCCAATCAGACCGCATCACTGTTATGCTATCACACTTCTGTTGTGTCTAACCGCTGCTGTTCCAACGTGTCTCAAAGCCACCACCGTTGTGCCTGTGCCAAAGAAATCTTGTCTCAATGACTACCATCCCATTGCACTAAGGGGTGGTAGTAGCCTAGTGGGTATCACACTCGCCTATGAACCAGAAGACCCAGGTTCAAACCCCACGTACTACCATAGTGTCCCTGAGCAAGACACTTAACCCTAAGTTGCTCCAGGGAGACTGTCCCTGTAACTACTGATTGTAAGTCGCTCTGGATAAGGGCGTCTGATAAATGCTGTAAATGTAAATGTAAATCCCATTGCACCTACCCATCATGATGAAGTGCTTAGAGAGGCTGGTAAAGACATATAAAGACCCTGCTGCCCTCCACATTGGACAGACTGGAACCGTTAAAATGACTAAATTACTAAAACCTCTCCACGGACGATGCCATTGCCACCACCCTCCATCTGACTTCAGTTCAGCATTCAACACCATCATTCCTCAGCACCTGGTCGAGAAGGTGAGCCTACACTCTTCACCCACTTACCAGTATTTGCACATCCCTACAGCACACTGTTACTCTACACCTTCCAGACTTGTTACACTGGTGATTATAGCTCTCTGTATTGTTACTCTTGTTATTCTTGCACTGCTTGTCTTGCACTTCCTGTGTCCCATGTTTGCATTTTAGGTGAGGTGGAAAGCCAGTAGCCAGTTTGTCTGTGTCGCACACATGCCCTTTATGTCAGTATATAAATTTGTCTAAATGTTACATGTAGCACCAGGGAAAACATTGTTACATGTTTGTAGCTGAAATTACAATTAAAAATCCTGACCCGTCAAGGTGCCACTAAGGTCCCCATGAGCAAGGTGCCCACACACTGTTCCCCATGTGCCTTTCATGGCTGCCCGCTGCTCACTAAGGTCAATGGGTTTCCCTGGTACTCTAGTCCAGGACACATGCTCCGTGTCTTATGTTCCTTGATCACCGAGATTATTTCCACTTGCTCATTGTCATCACACTGAGTGTGTTCCTTATCCCTGTAATGTTCTGTGTTTGTGATTAAACCCGTTTGTTTCCTAGAGTGAAGCGTGTGCATCCTTCCCTGCACCACGCCCCATGACAAGAGAACACATTTCGTTCTATGTTGCAGTGTATCACAATCTATTCATCTTCTAGCCATCAAAATATAGTCCTTGTCAAAGTCACTCAAATCATTAATATTGCCCGTATTTTCTGCTTCCTGCACATCAACATGATATTCTCTTGAAAGTGAAGTGATTGTCATTGTGACACACAGCACAGCACACGGTGCATACAATGAAATGTGTCCTCTGCATTTAACCCATCAGCCTTGGTGAGCAATGGGAAGCCATGAGTGCCACACGGGGAGCAGTGTGTGGGGACGGTGCTTTGCTCAGTGACACCTAAGTGGAATGTGCTTCTGGATTAGAAGCGGCAGGGCCGCTTCCTTAACCGCTACGCCACCACTGCCACCACCAATTGGTAATTGTAAATTAGACCCTTTTGTCCTCACAGCATTGTTGTGTCCCAAATCTTTGTCCTCATCAAAATGATATGAGCTCTCCCTCTTGAAAAATAAATATTCTTTTTATATAACAAACAACACTGGCAAAATAATAAAGTGAAAATGTGAAAATCATCCCCTTGGGACAAACAAAACCCAACAAACAGCAAAGGACAGATATAGACACTGGAGGAAAGAGAGAATGCAGGATGAGTGCAAGAAATGGAGCAGAGGGCAGCTGATCTGAGGAGAGGAAAGGGATGAGGGGAAATGTGGTTAAAGTATCATCAAAAGAACAGATCATCTCTGTTCTCAGTGCTTTGTCCAGATGAGGGACACACTCGAGGTAGAAGATCAACAGCGCTTAATTCTACCTTTATTTAGTCCACGCCCTACAGAGTGTGTCATTCAGTTAACAACAAGATCCTGAATTTTTGGTGTTGATCCTGAGATTCATTCTTATATTAATACTAAAACACATTAGAAATAAATATACAGCTGTAAATGCATACTGATGCCCTGGTTGCATTACACCAGGAGGAGTTTCCAGTACCAGGATTAAAAAACAATAATCTACACCATAAATCAAAGTAAAATAAATCAAAATGATATCTGCAGGGACAACAATTATTAGCATTAAGCATATATATTATGGTATTTTATAAATAATTTATATTATTATATTATGTATTAACGAAATACATAGAGCCATTTGTTCTCTTTGAAAGTACACCCAGTTCACATGACAGTGGAGATAGGATTTTTTCAGGGTTTACACGTTCCTCACAGCTGAACTCACAGCAGTTCAGAGCAGATCAGACACCATCTCCATGCTTACATTAGAGTCAAATCATGTATTGGATACAGATGTCTGAGGAGTGGCTATTGACCTAATAGCAGCAGATGACTACGGTTGGGCCAGGATGATCCCAGGAGAAAAAGCATCTGCAAATATGGAGCTCAATCTGGCATTGGGAAGGTGTTGTCAGCATAAAAAATATTCAGAAGAGCTCAAGGAAGGGCTTTATTAGACCAACTGCCATTTTAAATGCAGCTTAAGGCGCTCACTGGATCTAACCAAGGTCGGCAAACCGTGGAAATGCAGTCCCATTTGGATTTGTGTCGACACTGACCTTGCTAAGAAATGTTATGCCTTTTCCCTGTGAAACCACATTGCATGTGCTCACATGCGTCTTGTGTATTTTTCTTGGTCTTTAAGTTAGTGTTGTCATCTCTTTGTTTGCAGAGTTCTGGTTTTATTTATTCCTGTGTTTATTAGTGTAAGTTATCTGACTGTTTAGGCTTCTCAGCCTATGGATGTGCGTCTCACATTGCATAAGAAAGAAATACAGGGAGGTTCACCAGAGCCATTTCTATTCATTTGCAATTATTTACAATCGCTTCCTCAATTTCAGATTTTTCAGAATTTCCTGATTCCTCACCAACCTGCTCTCATCCTAACATCATTCCTGAATTTAACAACTCAAGTGGCTCCATATAAAACAATGAATACAATTTAAGACTGGCTCCCGGTAGCTGCTCGCATTGAGTTTAAATCCCTGATGCTTGCCTACAGGGCTGTAAATGGAAGTGCACCCTCTTATATCAACACACTACTAGCCAGCTACACACCTGCACACCCTCTCAAAATTCCCTCTTCACGGAGGAATCCCAATCCACTCTGTTCTCCTTTGTTGTCCCTGGCTGGTGGAACAACTTGCCCTCCTCCATTCGACTATCTGAGGCTACTACCACCTTTAAGAAGCAGTTGAAAACCCACTTGTTCAAAAAGTATTTCAGACGAGTCTAACACTTACACACGCACATGCACATACACCGCACAAAATAAAAAAAATTTTTTAATTCCCTAGCATGTTCCTGACAAGTTCGGCCTTATCAGGGCTCTTAGTTTTGTAACTCAAAATCTATAGAAACCGAACGAGAATTGCTGGTGTCTTCCTCTTGTAAGTTGCTTTGGATAAAAGCATCTGCCAAGTAAAGTAAAGTAAAGATACTCACACTCACCCTGTTAACTCACAGGGTTATTTCAAGGCAGTATGGCTTTATTGTGCATTTTAGCTGGCTTGACATCACCTGATCACATGCTTTTAATGGATTTAAAAAGGCAGTACAAATGTGAATAAAATTCTCACATTTCCCAATCCACCACAGGCCGACCACTCGGAAGCAGACGACCACCTGCCTGACCAAAGACGCTGCCTCACCTTTGTGTTTTGGACCTCGCAGTTGTCGACCCTTGCCTGAAGACTATATCGCCTGCCCCCAGCCCCATCAGCCAAGACTGAACTTTCTTCATGTGCTTTCACTGCCACCATCACGGTCCTTGGGATCATAACACCCAGGAACTCCTCATCCTACAGCCCCTCCTGCCATGTCTGTAAATGCACGCCCCGTGAAAAAAAAAAAAACGGAATCAGTATTTCTAAAGCATTGCGTTATGTGAGAACTATTAATATATTCATATATTGGTTGTGTTGGTTTAACACCACCATGTGCCAATATTTCAACATTTCATATAACCAGGCAGCGCCATGGATGGTGTTGCCCATGAGTTCCCGTTAAGTCCTGGCCCGTGCTGTGCATGAGTGTGTGTGTGTGAAGACGCTATTATCTCTACGAAGGCGTACGACTTGTGGAGACTGACAAGAGGGCAGCCGTGTCTGGCAACCTGACACACACCAGCACCTAGGAGGACTTGATTCAGAGCGAGGCGTGGTGGTTCACTTTCCCCTTTATTTCAAGTGTTCCCAGTAAACGTTGTGATTTTTCCCCTACCTCGGTGTCCATCGTCCCGCCCCACGATGAACTGGCTTGAGATGGTGGAGACACCATCTTTATTCTCCAGAAAGTGATGTGTTCATTATAATGAGACCCGAATCCTTTCCCCAAAATCCCTGTAAACAAGACAAGTGCCAAAGTACCTAAATCAAACACCAAACCATAGATTTTACATAAATATTCGGGTTACAGTATTTTACAGTATGAACTGTGCACCATCAACTGAGGTGTTTTTCTGTGGAACAAGTGACACTAACTACATGAATTAGAGAGAGGGGATTCAGGTTCGAGGATAAACTGAATTCCGTCATAGAAAAGTCTCTAGGAACATCAAGTCCGATATTAAAAACTGAACAAAATAAGTACAATTTTTCTGTGTTTTATTTGTCTCAATAAAACATCAATGTTAAGTCTTAAAAAGTTGATAGGCTTCTGTGCAGACATCTTTAAAAACGGATTCAAAACGTTTTGTACTCAAATATGCATCACAAATGTTTATGACAGAATGGATATACGCTTATGCATGCGTACACTGTTTTATAAAATGGTTCCCTACTGCTCTGTGATCAGTGTTGTTGTCGTTGTGTAAGGACACAATGATGGAATAATCTGTCTGGAATTGGCATTCATTTGTGAAACAAGCAAATGGGGCAGAAAAACGACACACTCTTGGGGAGAACCAGTGGGAGAAACAAGAGCACTAAACTTTATCACTTAGAGATTTGATGATTCAAAAGTCAACCAACCAGGTTAGTAGCCCCTGACTGACAGTCTGCTAATACATGTACCTGGGAACAATTCCAAAAACCAATAACAGTAGCGGCACAAAATTATTCCAGGAGGTTTGGGTGAAGGGTTTGAGTTGTGCCTGAATGATCCCTAAAATTTCCTGTTTAATAATTTTCTCAAAGTCTTTCATAACATGAGATGTGAGGGTCACTGGTCATTAAGCAACTTATGTGCTTTGACCTTGGCTACAGGCACTATCACTCGATCTTCCCAGATGCAAGGGACATGATGCAACTGGGGTGACTTTTTGAAGATGAAGGAGAGTATATCAGACAGCGGCTCTGCGCGGCTTTTAAAGAAGCCTTCCACCAATCCTGTCTGGACCTGGACTATTTCTGCACCCCTCTGAGAGGCCAGTGAAAATGGCAGAGACAATGGACAGAACAACAGGCACAATGCAGTGCAGGCATGATGTAACCTAAACTGCTCGGCAGCTAACCCTGTGGATATTGTTAAAAAACTTCTCATTTTTGCTCAGCCCTGCTGTTGGTTGAAAAAATTGCATTTGTGCAGCGCATGAAATAGCAATTCAACTCTCTGTTCTTTATGAATGTGGTGAACCCATGTGACCCCTTCAACAGCGATCCGGATGACTGCCAGGACTTGTCACCGACAGAGAGAGCGGTCGTCCGTCCAAATTTCTCCACCACATGATTTGTGATAACCCAACCACAAACTCAACTGTGTGTTTTTGTCCCCCAAGCCCCTTTATCTCTCCCTCTCTCCTCACCCCAGTTGGCGCTGGAAGAGCGGGAAAATCGGGGAAAGACATCACACAGCACACCCCTTCACCGCCCAGAGACCACCTCCCTCACTGCCTCACTGTTTCTTTTTACATGGTCACCTGAATGAACGGCCTCTCTGGGTGTGTTAAAACTTATTCCTCCGATTGCACCCCACGTGACAATATAAAAAGAATATTGCCCTATGGCAGAGTTGCTATAGGGGCCCTGATATCCGAGCCCTGAAAAAGAAATGTTACCTCACTGGAAGGCATGGAGGCCATAATTTCCTGTGCAGGAGGTCAATGTGTACCAGGTAGACCATATAGCTTGCAGTCAACTTTAGGCAAACTCACATTTACATTTACATTTACATTTACAGCATTTATCAGACGCTCTGAAGTCTCTGAACACAAATTGTAGGATTCTGCCAGAGTCATTCTTTAAATGGAAGGAAGTTAATGTCCTAGTTAGTACAGGAACATTGTTGCATGCTTCTGGATGCCAACGGTGCCACTGGCAAGCTGAGTTGAGAGACGAATCAGCCCAGATAACAAGAAACCCAGATCATGGCTATAGATATCGTTCAACCGTTGCGGATCACATAATCATCCCAGTTTCTGAAAAAATATTCTATGACATGGTTTATAAATATGATCAATATCACATCATGCCTGAACTTTCTGGGGAAAGACAATAAAATGAGGCAATGACTGATGGATAAACTTTAGATTCAATACTCTCCTGGTCACAGATCAAGTTTTCATCTTATACAGATGATTATAAATAAAATACAGTACTGGGGAAAAAAAGCACAGAAGTATTTTGTATTTCTCATATTTTCCAGTCGCAGACTTGCATCTAAAGTGTTTTGATGCTGTCCAGTTGTTATTGATTATAGAATGCATTAAAGAGGAGGCCAACATAAGTTCAAAAATGAAGATAATGAACATAATGAATATACTTTAAATGGCATGAGTGTACTTCAACATTATTTTCTCCCCTCAGAATTCATATATGATATCTGTGCTGTGCTACTTTTTGTACATGAGATTTCAAGACTTGAGGCTTGACCCCTCAAGACCAAAAACTATGAGGAGACTCCATGGTAGACATGCAGGAGGGATTGCTAGGAATGTGCTAGGAATGCATTGACATGTATGGCTGTTGTTGGGGGACTTTGCCTAGGAAAGAGACTCAAGAACTGCATTTCTTTCTCGGTTACCACCATGTTCATTTACAGTATTTAGCATCTTTTCCAGAGCAACTTACAATCAGTGGAAACAGGGACAGTCCCTCTCAAGCAGCTTGATTTGGGGACACAACTTTGACATTGTGGTCTTCTGGGTCATATGTGAGTGTGTTACCCACTAGGCTATAACCACCGCCGTATGGCTCTTACACGTTTAACAGTGGATGTAAAAACTCAGTTAAACTAATATTTACAGGGACAAGATAAAACCTAAAAAGGACAAACACAATGTTTGAATACGCATGAATCAGAATAGATTTTATGGTGAATAATGAGGTCAGTAGTACTCAATTTCTGTCACTCTGCAAATGAATCATTACACACAATTATTCTCATTGTTAACTGATTTTGAGTGATCTATTTAAAAAAAATTGGACGCATGTCTTTTTTAGTGGGACACTGTGTTTCAGTTAATATTACAGGAAATTCTTTGTCTTTTCACGCTGCCCTTTGAACCTGTGTTTCAGGCTTCTTCAGTCAGTAAGTATCCTTACGCCATTTTAAGTGTAAAAAATGAAAAGTTAGGAAAAGGTAAAAATTTTACACATCCAGATGCAAAGCATGTTTACGTTCTCACAAGGTCATGCTCGTCTATCTATCTATCTATCTATCTATCTATCTATCTATCTATCTATCTATCTATCTATCTATCTATCTATCTATCAGTGTCTGCAGTTTTTCATGGTGTTAAGGGGTTGCTGTTCACATTTTGGTGTAGGAGCAGTATTCCGCCCTGGGATATCAGATGTGAATAGTTCTGCAGTGCATGCACGGCAAGGCTATTATTGCAGGAGTAAATTAGTTGCATGCTCTACATAATGAAAAATACTCATAGTGTGGATGATGGTTTCATTGTTAAGTATGTGAATGATGTGCATTCGTTGAGTGCAGTCACCGAGGAAATAGCATCACAGCAGTTATGAAACTCTATGGTCTACTGTGTCAGCTACACGACCATGTAGGTTTAACCCCTGCTTTTTTTCAGTCAGGTCCTGGAAAACTAGGGTGCTGTAAGTAGGCCGGCAAAACATCTCTTATGTCCTATATTTAATACACAGTAATAAAAAAACATATAAAACACATCCCACCCCCACTAATACTATAATTACAAAATAAACTAATAATAATAATAATGATGATGACTCTTACTTACCGCTACGCTGCTATAACTTTTACTGTGTTGGTATTAATGATGTAATCCAGCTGTTTCCGTGGAATTCCGCTCATGTTTCACAGTTAGATGTTGCTTCTGATTCTGACATTCAGACGTAATCCAGGCGTTTTTGAAAGCAGCAGCTGTAGACCAGGGCCGTTTAACAATCCGCTCGGATGGCAACGAGCACCGCATCCCTGCCTTGTCGCGGACACCGTGGAGTCCCGAGATCTGCTGTTCTACTGCTGATCTCTCTCTCTCTCTCTCTCTCTCTCTCGCCCCTGGACGTGTCAAAGTGCAGCGTTGTGTGTAAGCGCGACCACGCCCACACACTGATCTCACACACACACACACACACACGCACATTTTGCACATCTGGTCCAAACTCTGGACAAGTCCGTCAGATATTTTTTGCTTTTCGTGGTCTTGTCAGCTATACGCGTGGGTTTCTTCTTTTTTTTTTTTTTTTTTTTGAAAAGTCGAGCGCATCTCAAAGGTTGTGGCGGCAGAGCAGGACACGTTCTTTAAAACGTTACGTTTTAATCAGCATCACATGACTCTTCCCTGTCAGCTCAAGTCAGATCTTCAAGGTATTGTCACTGTTAATGGTTGTAATTCTCTCTTCAAATTAAATAAGGTTGAAATGAGTCAATTGCATTAAACGGAGAGTCCTAATGTTACAGTGAGGAAAAAAATAATTTATGTTTGGCCCATCCCAGAATTATTAATAAAGTTCACTGTTTCTTCACAATTACATTTTGCTGCCATTGACGTGATCGTGAGGTCCAAGGCAGCAAAGAAATGCTGAAGCTTCATTAAAATGCTATTCATGGATCATAATGAAACTGTATTCATGGATCCTTCCCATGGACTTCACTCGATCTTCTGCAGTCTTTGCCACATCCGTCCACCAATCTTTATGGAAATTGGGCTGGTTCTTTCTGATCCTGACAGAGAAACACCGACAGAGAAACTGCTCTGGAACACCTTGGCAGACGTAATAAGTGATTGTTCCTGAAATGATCAAAGTCCTGGAAATCCTTTGCTCCAGCTCCTTTGCAAGTCATGAGAACCAATCAAACGACGCCATTACTAATTTCCGCCCTTCTCCATTCAGTCGTCCTCAGTCGCCCTAATTGCATGATCAGAAGGTGCTGCGCAGTACATTGACATGAACATGAATGAACATGAGAGAATGGTTTCGTTCCTGAAATTAGGCCTCAGATATGAATTGCACATGATTATATTCAATTTTACTCATTTGCAAAGAGGAAAGCGCTGCCCCGGTGGCTTTAACCAAACCTCTTGTGTGTTTGGCAGCAGTGTGAAGGTGATGGGTTTGCTGTGCAACAGACGCTGCTCTTTTGTGCAAGGTAAACACTCCCTCCTTTCAGGCTGATCGAGAGAAATGGTGAGCAATCACACTGTCTCTCCACTCATTGAGGAAACCCCTCCAATCAGTCTATATCTTTGTGTGTGTGTGTGTGTGTCTGTGTGTGTTCTGGTGGAAAATATGTTTAGTTTGTAAATATAGACTGATTGACATCTGAAGCCTGGTGGTACATTTAAGGAATGTTAAGACATGTCAAGATTATGTTAAAACGCATAGTGTGTGTGTGTGTGTGTGTGTGTGTGTGTGTGTGTGTGTGTGAGTCGGGGGGGGTCTTGTAAGGGAAACAAACAGAAAAAACAAGGAGAAACATTTACTCTGAACTTCGACACAGGAAAATCACATCCACTCACCCATCTCGAGCAGGGCTAAATAATAGCACCACCCTCCAACAGCCCATTCAAATATGCCTTCAGCTCTAAAATAAGCACAGGTCTGGCGCCCCTGCTGGCTGACTGCATTATCATTATTGTCACTGCCCTCCACATAAGAGGATTTTCCTTATCACAGGTCTTATATAAATTATCCAGTGGCAGTTTTACAATCTGTGCCAGTCTTCTAAGTATAGTCATTTTGATTAATCCCGATAATGGTCAAGCTACAAATTGCCACATTTTGACATTGTTTTTATAGAAAAGCAAAGCAATGGAGCCATGAAATAGTCAGTGAACAAAGATGTCTTTTTAACCTATTTCAAATCAATATCACAGGTTGTGTCAACAGACGTTCATCTGAGTTGATGTGTTGAAAATTGAAAGTGAATTTTTGATGATACACAGCACAACACAGCACACGGTGACACAAAAAATGTGTCCTCTGCATTTAAGTCATCACCCTTAGTGAGCAGTGGTTAGCCATGAAAGGCACCCAGGGAGCAGTGTGTGGGGACAGTACCTATATCAATGGGACCTCAGTGGCACCTTGACGGTTGGGCACCTTGCGGGCAGTGGTTGCCTAGCAAGTAAGGAAGCAAACCTGTAATCAAAAGGTTGCTGTCTCGAATCCCTAACCGCCAAGGTGCCACTGAGGTGCCACTGAGCAATGCACCTTCCCCACACACTGCTCACCAAGGGTGATGGTTAAAAGCAGAGGTCACATTTCGCTGTGTCACTGTGTGCTGTGCTGCAATGTTTCACAATGACAATCACTTCACTTTCATTTTTCTTTCATTTCAGGGTTTGAATTTGAGTCTACTTCCTTAGCTGCATAGCCACCACTGCTCTTGTTGGTGTTGGTTTTGGCAATTTCTTAAATTTCTCATCAGGACTTCTACAACTCTTCCCACCTGGCAAAATTCAGAAACCACTGACTATAAAGCTACCATGACTCAAATGTCTTCTGTTTCTCAAATTAAGTAATCTGAAAGTTGAGTCATGGCAACTGGACTTTCTTTCTTTAATGTAGAGACGTTTCATTCTGCATCCACAGAACGTACAAATTCACCTGGATGACTGAGAATCTTCACAGGCAAATTAAGTAATGTTTTCAAAATCAAAATTGAACATAATGTTTGCAGTTCATACAGAAAACTGCTTTGCTTTAGACACATACATAGTTTAGACATCAATCATTAGGTTGTGGGTGTGAAAAGCACAAAACTTATGGTTTTTTTTTAAGAGTTGATGGCATATTTGAAGAAACATTCAAATATTGAAAATATTGGACAAACATTAAAACATTGCACTCCAGCAGAGACATCCATTTGGTGTGCACATGGGGCAAGTCCACCTCAATGACTTGATGAAGTCTGCACTCTTGTGTTTACTCAAAGTTTTGGCACTGTGTAGATCAGAGCCCCTGCTCTGTGTTTAGGGACCATGTCAGTCTGCACTGTAGACCTCTCCAAAAAACACCTCCCTTGTTGGACCCCACAAAGAGACATAATTCTGAAATGCTTTGCAGGAGTAGAATTTGGTCCCACTGGACAGCCATGTTCCTGTAATGCTGTCATCAAATATGATCCAAAAATGAATTGTCCAAGCCAGAGGAAATTGTTATTGTTTGTGCAAAATGCTCCTTTGTCTAGTTCAGGGTCGGGGACCATTTGGTCCATTGTGCTCAAGAGGTGCCTGAAGCCTTCTCCCAAAGACAAACAACTGTTTAAAAAATGAATTTACTTTGCATGTTAAGTACCGTACTGTCCTGAATACAGGGAGTACAGAATTATTAGGCAAATGAGTATTTTGTCCACATCATCCTCTTCATGCATGTTGTCTTACTCCTAGCTGTATAGGCTCGAAAGCCTACTACCAATTAAGCATATTAGGTGATGTGCATCTCTGTAATGAGAAGGGGTGTGGTCTAATGACATCAACACCCTATATCAGGTGTGCATAATTATTAGGCAACTTCCTTTCCTTTGGCAAAATGGGTCAAAAGAAGGACTTGACAGGCTCAGAAAAGTCAAAAATAGTGAGATATCTTGCAGAGGGATGCAGCACTCTTAAAATTGCAAAGCTTCTGAAGCGTGATCATCGAACAATCAAGCGTTTCATTCAAAATAGTCAACAGGGTCGCAAGAAGCGTGTGGAAAAACCAAGGCGCAAAATAACTGCCCATGAACTGAGAAAAGTCAAGCGTGCAGCTGCCAAGATGCCACTTGCCACCAGTTTTGCCATATTTCAGAGCTGCAACATCACTGGAGTGCCCAAAAGGTGTGCAATACTCAGAGACATGGCCAAGGTAAGAAAGGCTGAAAGACGACCACCACTGAACAAGACACACAAGCTGAAACATCAAGACTGGGCCAAGAAATATCTCAAGACTGATTTTTCTAAGGTTTTATGGACTGATGAAATGAGAGTGAGTCTTGATGGGTCAGATGGATGGGCCCGTGGCTGGATTGGTAAAGGGCAGAGAGCTCCAGTCCGACTCAGACGCCAGCAAGGTGGAGGTGAGATGAGCTTGTGGGGCCTTTTCGGGTTGAGGATGGAGTCAAGCTCAACTCCCAGTCCTACTGCCAGTTTCTGGAAGACACCTTCTTCAAGCAGTGGTACAGGAAGAAGTCTGCATCCTTCAAGAAAAACATGATTTTCATGCAGGACAATGCACCATCACACACGTCCAAGTACTCCACAGCGTGGCTGGCAAGAAAGGGTATAAAAGAAGAAAAACTAATGACATGGCCTCCTTGTTCACCTGATCTGAACCCCATTGAGAACCTGTGGTCCATCATCAAATGTGAGATTTACAAGGAGGGAAAACAGTACACCTCTCTGAACAGTGTCTGGGAGGCTGTGGTTGCTGCTGCACGCAATGTTGATGGTGAACAGATCAAAACACTGACAGAATCCATGGATGGAAGGCTTTAGAGTGTCCTTGCAAAGAAAGGTGGCTATATTGGTCGCTGATTTGTTTTTGTTTTGTTTTTGAATGTCAGAAATGTATATTTGTGAATGTGGAGATGTTATATTGGTTTCACTGGTAAAAATAAATAATTGAAATGGGTATATATTTGTTTTTTGTTAAGTTGCCTAATAATTATGCACAGTAATAGTCACCTGTACACACAGATATCCTCCTAAAATAGCTAAAAATAAAAACAAACAAAAAACTACTTCCAAAAACATTCAGCTTTGATATTAATGAGTTTTTTTTGGGTTAATTGAGAACATGGTTGTTGTTCAATAATAAAATTATTCCTCAAAAATACAACTTGCCTAATAATTCTGCACTCCCTGTATGATTTCTTTTTCACCTGTTTTGCATATGGGGTCTACACAAAAATGCAAAAGTGGTAGATGAAGGCAAATATAATATTTTGTAGTTTCTGTATCATATCAAAATCTTGCATATACTTTAAATGTGAAACAGCAGCATACATTTTTATACATATACATATTAAAATTACCAATCACAAAGGCCCCCTGGCAGCTTGCATGTTCCATGACATATTTTTTATATTTCCATTTAGTCACTAATTTGGAAGTGAAGTAAGATAGTATTTACAGGTACTTCATTTCAAAATAAAAACCATTAAATACCCATAAACAGTATGCTTTGCTGAGCAATGGCATTTATAGAAATTGACCAAAAAGAAATCATATTTACAGTAATGACTGCTCAGACCCTGGAGAAATGGACTTCTATCGTACAGTAGTGAAGTAGGGAGTTTAAAGACAGGAAATGGTGAGTGTGTCTGTTGCCAGTTCGCCCGGAGCCATCTCACCCACCATACAAATAACAGCCTGTTATTAGGAATCTCATTTGACCCAACTAAACACACTGGATATTAAAATCATCCTCAAAAGTACAGGACAGCATGATGTTTGTCATCTTATTTCTGTTGTCATGAAGTCTCGATATATGCATTTTGATTTATGACATTTTAATGTTTGGGCGGGGCAATGCATCTGTGCCAATACAGATTTCCAGGCACTCAAACATACACAGCATGCACATGTGGGCATACTCCATCACTCACTCCTGACTTCCTGTAGGCACACACACTCTCTCAGTGTGTCCCCCCTCCACGTCTCTCCAGTTTCACTCTCTCTGTCCTCTGCTCCAGCCCCCCCACACCACCTCACACATGTTTGCTATAGGCATGTAGATGTAATGTACAGTCACAAAGGTTTTTTTACAGGGGGGTGATTCATGGTCACACCACAAGTTAATTCATGGGAGGCAGGCTCAGTGTCATTACCTTCCACACATCCTCTGCCTCCCATCCCATAAAAAGCTCATTAGCATGACACTACATTTGGCCATTTTTTCTGCCTGTGACAATAGCATCAGAAATTCTCTATAGTTGGGGCTGCCGGGAAGACACATGCACTGTTTACCTGCCCCAGCCATATCTCCGGGAACATCAGGCTGCTGCACGGCATTTCAGATAAAGGCAAGCACAGCAAACCCCTCCAGCACTCCAGCAATGGCCATTGCATTCACCAAGCCAGCTCTCAGCTGCTCTTGTACGAGTTGCAGTCACCACATCTGCTTGGGTTTATTTTAATATGCTCTTAGCATATTCTTAGCAAGTACAGCAATGGGAACAACTGCAATTTGCAAAATACAACACATATTGTGTTGTAAGTCGCTTTGGATAAAAGCGTCTGCTAAATAAAGTAAAGTAAAGTAAAGTAAAGTATTGTTAGCTTTCAGAAACAAGACAAATTCTTATTGATGATGCATTGCAAGCTGATAATAGTATTCAAATCCTTTAAGTCATATACAAAAGCATTAAAGAAATGAACTGATGAAAAAACAAATTAAAGAATTCATGTCATGTGGAGCTGACCTACTGAGTATTAAATACTGGATCTGACCCACTGACCATAGTTTAAAATGCACTAATGTATAGATGAGACGGTAATGAAAACATGCTGTAAAACCGTAAATATGAATTTTACACCCAGCAAACACAACCTTTTGGTATTTGTACAGTACTTATGCTGTTTCTGTGCTTTTCCCTTCTACACTGCATGGCAAGTGGTGGAATCGACAAACACTAATGAATGGAGACACTCCTGTAGAGGCGCATTAAAGAGGCAGATGGGCCACGCTGCAGGAGTGTGAATACAGTGCCGGACAAGGGCAGGGCTGCCGATGGGAGAGCAATAACAGATATGATGAAGTGAACACCCTTGACAGATAGCTCACCCTGGAGAAATGCTTCAGCTGCCATGGAAGAAAAAAGGAGGGTCTTGCAACCCACATGCAGACAGCATAGACCAGTGGTTCTGAACTTTTTCATTTTGAAAACCACCTCAGAAAATTGCTGGCTCTCCAATTACTTTATACAGGAACTTATTTTCTTCCTAAAATGAATGTTATTTACTGTTGTTAGAATGTTATTTGTACTACATTGAAAATCTTACCTACATTGCACTTCACAATGATTGTTTATGTTTTTGAAAAATTACTGATTATATGATTATAATAAATTATTATAACATTCTAAAAACGGCATGTTTGAACCAGAATACTGGTCCAATTGATCATTGACCAAACAATCAACCTCAGTCAAAATCCTTCACTTAAAAGAGATGGAATACTGTTCACAGTCTTCACACTCTTTCAGCAATAATTTTGTAATATGTAGAAGGAGTTTAGAAGCAACCTCCATCTCATGGACTTTAAACACACTGTAGGAATGGTAACATTAATATCAAAGACCACTGTTGAAGAACCAAGATCACAGACCAATATACCAGCTGTTTCAGGCACTGCTCCAATCAGGACTCCACACAGTATTACCCTGCTGTGTCCTCCCACTGGACGGCCCGGACCCTCCGGCTGGCTCCCAGACGTTGTCCCGCATGGTGGTCTCGATCAGACCCTGCAGGGACAACTCACTGCACCCCTGGTTGGTGCCTTGTGCTGACGTGCAACCCCTGCCACTGCATGTCCCCTCTGACGCTACCTGTGGTCTATCCCTGCCGTGCACAGGAAGGCAGTCCTGGTCCCTCCAGAAATTGCTTATTGCACCCCAGCGTGGTGCCTTCTGGTGACGTGCAGCCCCTGTCGCTGCATGTCGCTTCTGACGCTTACTGTGTCGCTCCCTGCCCTGCGAAGGGAGGCGGTCCCGGACCCTCCGACAACCGCTCTTTGCACCCCAGCGTGGTGCACCATGACCCGACCCATGTTCCACCACGAAGACACAGCTCTTGGGGGGCGTAACCCAGTCCTGAAGCGTCTTGCAGCGGAACTCCCTGACCCCACGGAAATCCTCCAGCACTCCCGGCTGGCGCCCATGCTCACCACGACTGGCTGAGTTCTTCTCCGTTGTTCTCCTCTGCCTTTTTGCTCTGTGCTTTAGTTAGGGGCTGCGACATTTTGTCATGTCTGTGAGCTGACGAGGGAATGAAGCGCAGAGACGGGACATACGGGACAGTGATTTACGGGACAGTGACATAGGGACAGTGATAAATGCTGTAAATGTAAATGTATCACGGTCCACATAAAATGTCACAGTCCCGATGGGCTGCTTAACAGCGCCTAAAACCACCCTGCAGATTGGTGCCAGGTGAGTCTCCAGCACCTAATCATGACACTTCCCAAGGAATTAATAAAGACCTACCTACCTTCTTACCTGTATAATGTAGTTGTTCTGGTTCTGCAGTTGTTCTGTTCTGTCCACAGTGGGTGACCACATTTCTACTGCCAGTTCAGGAAAAAACTGTATTTTGTAGGTCTGCTACAATTCAGTGATTTGGCTTCTTTCCTGATTGGTTAGTGTGGTTGTGATAAAAGAACAGATTGGATTGGAGCCATGCACTACACCCTGACATCTGGAGATGTATTTATATTGCATTTCATTAGAGACTTGGATGACAACGAGCCACTTGAAAATGATGATTCTGGAGGAGTTCTGGGAAAAAGGATTGTTTGGTATTGCAGGTCATTTACTATAACTATACAATTGCACAATTTGTCACCACAATGTTTCCCTTTTTTTTAGTCACAGCCAGTGTTTCTCTTTTACACGAAACGATCACAGCGGGTCTTTATTAGCTTTGGGCAAGTTTGCAGTGGTTAAACAAATAGCCTGTTTCTTACTTTATTCCCTCTACACGATAATTCATAATAATATTCTGTGGAGTTATTGTGCTTGTGGATCTGCTCATTCATTACGGTGTATTATCGTTCTTACTGTCAACAGGATTGATGTGCAGAACAGTTTTCGCTGATGCTGATTCAAAACAGAGAGAAGGATCCAGAGGATGTGTAGAGTGATGGAACAAGTGCAAGGAGAATTCGGGGGAAAGAACATTCCATCATTCCAAACTTACACAAAGTCAGGCAGGCAGATCACTATCGCCCCTTCTTCTTGTTCTCGGATCAGAGGTGAGGTAATTAGCCTTCACAGGCAAATGATGAAAGGATAGTTTATTATGCCTTGGTGGGAATTAAGCATGGAGGACCTGCCTCTGCGTCTGGTCAGCTAACACTAATTATAAGAGGTGGCAGACGATATGATGAAGAATTATTCAGACAGGCATGCATGCTATGAGGTACTGGCGTCTTGTTGGCTGAAATGCAGCTTACCAAGAGTGGGACAGTGAATTTGAGGGATGATTGAAAAAAAGGGGGTGGGAGCCTTAATCATTCACATATTACCTGTGACATTACGACTAATGGCCTAAAACTTTATTATTGCCACCCATCAAGACATGGACCGTACTAGACCTCTGCAGGTATGCTATGGTATTTGGCACCAAACTATCCATTGCAGAACCTTACTCCATTTTTTCCCAAAAACTTTTAACCCATCATCATCATTAGATTCTTTACTCAGTGGCACCTTGGTGGATCGGGATTCGAACTGGCAACCTTCTGATTATGGGGCTGCTTCCTTAACCGCTAAGACACCACTGCCCCTGCAAACTGTAAGGTAGATCCTTTATAGATTAGACTAAATTATACAGTATACTAGATTATGCTAGATTATTATATAAGGAGAATTTGGAGGTCAAATCTTAAACTCCTTCTTTTGTTCCTCAAATGATGTGTAGTAGGGCACATTCTTGTGGTGAAAGAAGACATCGTCATCAGGGAATATCATTTCCATGAAAGGGGTGAATTTGGTCAGCAACAAGGTAACAAGGTAGTTGGTACACACTGACAAAAAGAGTATATTGGCTAAACTTTAAAAATTGAAGTGATTGAAGTAATCAAACCTTCTGTAACCTGTTTATTCACATTACATGACAAATGACTTCAATTCATTTAAGTTTAGCCAGTGTTCACTTTTCAGTGCAAGGTAGCACAGGATCGCAGCAGAACATTCTCACATCATGCATCCTGGTGCCACACACAAAACTGGTCGTCTGTTTGATGTGAAGAGAAAACATGATTCATCAAACCAGGACACCTTTTTTATACCTGTGGTCCAGATCTGATGACCATGTTCTTATTGAAAGAGCTTTTTGCACTTAACGAAAATCAGCATGGAACCTCGGACCAGTCTGGGCCTACACCAAATATGTTAGGGAGGATATTTTCAAAAATGTTCAGCATCAAACAGTATGTTGAACAGCAGGACAAAACATGTTTTGGAGTCCTTGGCTACAGCCTTGGATCAGGCAGACATTTTGCAATTTAAGGCCCAATTAGGGGTTCAGTAGCTGAGTGACCAACATAACTGAACAGCTGAACCGAAACCCCTGCTGCTGCCGCCAAGGCCCTCATCAGAACACTGCTGCTGTTCCAGTCTAGAGCCTTAGATGAACAAATAAATGAAATATTTCATTTTTCAACACTCAGTGACCTCATTGAACCTGGGCCATCAGCAGAAAACTAACATTAAACAGTCAGATGGAGAAAGAGCTAAAAAAAAAAAGTGGAGATGAAATATTGAAAACAGAGGCTGGGGCAGCAGCTTTGATGAGGGGAGCGGTGGGGGTGCCAGGTATGTGGTGCGTGTGAGAGGAAAGGGGGATGGAGATGAGGGAGGGCCAGTAATGGTGCAGGAATGTGAGAAATGAGCTCAGCTGAATAGATAGACTGGGCTTCTGTTGCCCCAAGGGGGACATGTATGTCAAATGGCACCTGACTGAGCCCCACACATCCATAACCAAATTCTACCCATGTCACATCAGGCATTTCCCATAAGAGACCACAAACAACTGGCCCAACAATTTTACCTACATTTGCAACGCCAGCTGGGAGAACTAGGTAGACGCGTCCGTCCTCGGTGTCCAGCGCACTTTCTCCCCATCTGGGCAGAGTAATACCCAAATGCATCTTTCAGACAAAAGACTGATTGCTCTGCCTTGGGCATGGAGCTGGAGGCATTACGTTACGAGGAACGTTCTGAATGTAATAAGGGCGGGAGAAGTGAAGTTCTGTCGATGACAATAAACTAAACACAGAGATAGCTTAATGGAAGGAGAAAGATAGAAGGCCGAGGGAGAGATGATAGAGGAACGAGGAACGAAATGGAAGTTGACTGATTGGGTTGGTGCATTTAGGAAAAATGCTACCTGGAGAGATTTGTAAAAGGCACTGGGGGGTGTCATGGAAAATTTTGAACAGATGGAAGCTGACACTGCGGAGGTGAGAGCAGCAGTTGCCTGGCATGGAGGAACCCGTGGGGCTCCAGAAGATCCTTAGTTTATCTCTAAAGTCTCCTTTTACTGCAGAATCAAGCCACACATTTTTTTTAACATTCACAATGATATTGTGACTTCTTTTTCGGCAGACCAGTAAGCCCCCCCCCCCCCCCACACACACACCACCAAATACCATCTGCTTTTCCCATCTTCCTTTGCTGTTCTGCTTTAATGCTGATGAAGTTAATCAGAGGTGACTACGGGTCTTAAGCAGGGCAGCGGGTGTCCGCTCTAATCAGCAGGGCCCAGGGGAGCCTGCACCAGCGAGTGTGATGGACAGCCCGGCATCCAAGCAAGGACTATAGCCAGATGCAGGGAAAACAACACATGGGAGAGAGATAGAGGTAAATGGTGGAAAAAGACATGTTTTTAACATTAACATGTAGACAGGGATTGTGAGGAGCGAGTGCGTGGATTTGTCTGGGTCCTCTGAGATGACCGGTCCTGTTATTTTGGCAACATTTGAGGAATTCTTGAATTTTTCATGAAGTTAACCAATTGTATCTATGTAAACAGTGAGGAAATGGGCAAAATACCAAACCTCCACTTCAGATGATATAAATACAGAGCAATACAGAGATTGAGAGTGAGAGACTCAAGGAGAACGGTGTAGTCATCGGTGCCGACTTCCACGGTACGTGGCATTTCATTGAGCGAATTCTGGTGCTCTGGCCCAGATGAAGTGACAATATGTGACAGGAAGAGGGCCTCACTGCATGCCCCATCTGTCCTTTGTCCACATCTGTGCTATTCGCTGGTCTTTTGATCAATGTGAATAGTTCCTGTAGACACTTTGGTAGATCTTTAGCCGGTCACATGACATAATAAATCTGTCCACACACATGCACCGGCCGAACTTTCCAGTGTTCTCAGTCCAAGTGATTTTTTCAAAAAACATTTACATTTCTGAAACACCAACATTGTGTGGAAAATTTAGTACAGCACAAGTCGCAAATTGCTTTGCACATTTCCTCTCACCCTCACATTCAAGTGGTCAAAACACCCCCTACCATCAAACTCAGTTGATATCCTCTCTGTGCTTCAGCTGGAGAGGGCCAGTGGGGTCTTTGGAGACATCTACTTTATGTGTTTTTGTGACAGAGGGGAAGTTCGCCAAAAATCTCGCCCACACAACATTGTGACGTGGCTTTCAGTCTTTTGCCAAAGATCCATTTTTTCTTCCTCTTCCGTAATGCTCCAGCCTCATATCTTCCTTTATCCCTCTTTTCCTGGTGTTTTTCTCTCCGCTCAATTGCCCCCTCATTAGGAAAATCTCTCTAAAATTAATTTGAAGAACACAGGGGGACGCTGGCTCTTTTGAAGTTTCTCATACCAAAATGTCTCACCCTGTTCCTTTCATTTTCATCTTAATTTAACCTAAACACATCTTACCCAGATTACCATTACAACATCTGCAATTAATGCTAAAAAAAAATCTAATCTGCCTTCCAACCTCTTTCAACCTCTTTTTTGTTACTGTGATGCCGATTTAGATATTTTTTTACAGATAGCCATTTCATTTAGTGTAATCGCCAGCATGAGTTGAATATTTTTGATCATGTATTCATATTGGCCTCATATTTGACTTTGTGGGCCACAGCTGTAACTTCCCATTCCGTAAACAACCAAGTTTCAAATTGTGAGGTAAAACTTTAATGTGAGTTTAGTGGATTCATTAACTTTGGTTTAGGAGAGTACTCACACTTTAGGGGGTTGTTTTAGCTAAATTTGTAATGGTTAAATAATTAAAAAAAGAGTTCCATTTGATCTTATCAGAAATCATTATCATTTGGCCTTAAAATGACATTAAGAAAGTGGCGTTTGTAAAACCAACTCACCCCAGTTGAATACAATCATGATAGATTATACTGGCACTATATAAATACATTACTTTAAAGCTCCATGGCATTTGTAGGTAACATAATTTAATTTATATGTTCATAATTAATTATAGTATTTTAGTGCCATCTACTGGCGGTACTTTATAATTACATATCCATGTGTGTGAGCAGTAAACCCAACAGAAACAATGCAGGCTGTTCTCACTCACAACTGTTCATTTATTACAACAACAGGTAGAATTTTCAGATTTTCATATATATTGTGCAAGAGTCAATAAGTCTTTGGAGAATCAACATGCATTAATTAAATAAAATGAAATTGGGGCATAAATTTAAATACTGTTTATAGTAAATATACTGATATTCAGAGCAGACAGGCAACAAAACAAGCAAATGCCAAACAGCAGTTGACCTCTGTGCTTTTCATAAAAACACTCTACAGAAAATGTTCATGTAAAACACAGTTGTGCTTCAATATTTCAATAGTAGTGGTTCAAGTAAAATAATGTCTTAACATTACTAAATGTTTGCCTTTTTTATTGATTGTAATTATTGCTGCCTACCTAAAACATTTACCACATAAATCCAATCACACCCCTTACTTACTAAACATGAAATGCCTAAATATCACATCGATGCACAAGGTACATACTAATACAGACAAGAGACAGAAAAAGTTACGATCATGGAGTTCTCCCTAGAAACTGGAAGAGTGGGAAGAAACAACTACAATGTCAAATAAGCACCTTCACTTCCCAGTTGACCATGTGTTCGCCATGTTGGACCACAATTGATTCTGGCAGCGCTGACTGAGGGAGGCTGAGTTCAGCAGATGTTCATGTGTTCAGTCGGTGACAGATCAGATTTGTTCGGAGGTGCGAGGCCCTTTGCTCTCAATCTCCCGCATGACGGACTGAACGACCTCAGAGGTTGTGCCTTGAC
Source organism: Denticeps clupeoides (assembly GCF_900700375.1). NCBI lineage: Eukaryota > Metazoa > Chordata > Actinopteri > Clupeiformes > Denticipitidae > Denticeps > Denticeps clupeoides. The sequence continues at coordinate 19,925,337 of NC_041716.1, forward strand.
CGCCCAGATCAGCCGTGTGCAGCTATGGAGCACATGAGCAAGCAAAGAGAAACACTATTAAAGTACTTTAAGCCATTTAAAATGAATTTTACCTACACTATGCATTTGAATAAAATTTCTAAGAAATATGTTGCTACTGAATAACACAAACACTGCCATACCCGAGTCTCAGATACAGTAGCCAGGATTGCTTTTCGAATCATGCTGGCATACCCATGGAGCCTAAAATATAGAACATAGAAGACTTTGTGATGATGTGCAATTTACAACATTATAAAACTAAACTAAGTGATGGTGTGAAAAACATAGGCTGCAATCACGCACCTCAGGTGATCAAGCATCAGGCAGCTAGCCAACAGAGTGGCAGTGGGGTTAGCAATGTTCTTGTTGGCAATGCTCTTCCCAGTGTTCCTAGTGGCCTGGGGGATTTTGAGCATCACACGTCCTTCAGTGAAACACACCTCGATGGGATCTAGCAACAAAAATAAATTCACTCCCTCTTACCGTTTCAAAGACAGCATAGTCCTTGCCATAGTTGGCACCAGGTACCAATCCTGGGCCCCCAACCAGACCAGCACAGACATTACTGATCACGCTGCCGTACAGGTTTGGCATCACCATGACATCAAACTGTTGGGGCTTGGAGACCAGCTGGTGGTGATGAGAAACAGGTAAGTGTTCACACACTATACAAGCCTTCAGGTCTAAGGTCACATAAGATGTGAGAAAACAACAGGAATGTAGGAAAAAACATTAATGTTCATGTAATATTTATGTTGTCGTAAGTAGACAGGGATATGATGCAGTCTCAGTGCCATTAAATGAAGAGTGTTTTAATACTAATATTAATAAATGACAAAAGGAGGGCACAAGATTTTGAAATATAGGTGAATATAATCACATGCAGGTGCAATAATAATAGACACCACAAAAAGACACAATTCCAAGTGTCCCATGAGCAGTTGGTGAACACTAGTAATGGTACAGGAACGGTGTGATGTTTCCTCTGCTCCCTAATGGGTTGAATGCACTACTTTCACAGAGGAGTTGCACATTTTATTTTTTCACTGAAATTGTTAATTCAGTCCAGTTAAAGTAATGAAGTAATATTTTACCTGCATTGTTGTGTTGTCAACAATCATGCTGTCAAATGTTATTTCTGGATATCCTGCTGCAACCTCTTTACAGCACTGAAGAAAGAGGCCATCGCCCAGCTTCCTGCAAAGAGATTCAGGGATTCAGCCGAACGGCCAGTCAAGGAGACAGAGAGGGAAATATTCTCACATTATGTTGGCCTTGTGTACAGCTGTGACCCTTCGGCGACCGTTCTGCCGTGCCGCGTTGAAGGCGTACTCCGCGATTCTGAGGGACTTCTTTCGAGTGATGATCTTCAGACACTCCACAACTCCAGGCACATTCTGCGGGGAGACAGGGTGACAGGGAAATAAAGAAGAATACTGCCTCGAGGAAAAAGAGAGTAACACACCCATCACACACACACACTCACACACACACCTCATGCTCCAGGCTGCTGTACTCTCCCTCTGTGTTTTCCCGGATGATGATGATGTCGACGTCTCTGTGTCGGGTACGAACACCAGGCAGTGTCTGGCAGTGTATTACATTGGCGTACAAATCCAAGCTTGTTCTGAGAAAAGGTCATCACACAAATAATCATGTTGAACTGACATTATTTTGTTCACACCTAAAAACTAGTGGTCATGGTTTCGTCAACATCCTACCGGAGAATGTTGTTCCTGGAAATATGTGAAGGTGGTAAGTTGTGGTTGGTCTCTATGTTGCCTGTTACACAGGACATTAGCACGATCAAAGAATTTACACGCACAACCGAACAAGCTTGTTTTTGTTACAGACCTTTCAGTGCCACACCGTTGCGTCTGATGGCGGTGATGGCATTGTTCATGTCATCATCGGAAGTTGACTTTGAATCAATGCTCACAATCTCAAAATCCACTGGAACACAGCAAAACCTGTGAATAATCATCAGATAAGATCACGTGAAAAAAAAAAAAGTGTTTAGGCCTGTATGCAGATTAAAAAAGGTTAGTGGGTTGTATCTGACCTAAAGAGTTCCCTGACATGAGTCAGCAGTTCTGGTCCAATTCCATCTCCAGGTATCAAGGTAACAGTATGCCGACCTCCATATTTTGCAGGGGGTGGCTGGTGATGGAAAAAAAATTAAATCTGAGATTTATTTAATCTTGCATGAAAACATATAACCCGCAATGAAAACGATGAACGTGCCTCCTCATCAGACTACTGTGACTCACTGCTCAAAGTTCTCTGGCCCTAATGATGGAGCATTTGTAGAGAGAGCGAGCGAACAGAGATTAATAAGGGGCAAGAATGAGTCAGCCAAAGTGTTACAAGCGGCTTTTAAAAGCAGGTACGCATAGTAAAGCACTTGCATCATAGTGGAAATTTTTTTATTCGTTTATTTTTTTTACACAAATTGCCTCCACTTTGATTCAGGGTCAGTCAGCAGGTTGAAATATAAGTTATATTTTGTTTTGTAACAAACAAAAGAAGCAGCAGGGTCAAAGCATATGGATGAAAAACGTTATCAAGGGTGTAATTACTTTAGTAAGACTACTATTATATTATTTAGGATGAAAAGGAATATAACCCAGACCCGCCAATCTCTGGCTCAAGTGAAATCATTTATAGCGTTAGGTTGGATTGTGAATTGGTGGCTGAAAGCACCTACTGGCACCCAAAGGCCAACATTTTTGGAAAAGGAGACGTATATGAGGGGGGGTTAATTTGGTTGCAATCGGCAACCACTGAAAATGTCATACTGCATGTTTAATTAACGCACAGTCTCCCATGGGACACTAGATGCATCGCAATGGCCAACAGAGAAGGCATGAACATTTACATTTACAGCATTTATCAGACACCCTTATCCAGAGCGACTTACAATGAGGAGTTACAGGGACAGTCCCCCCTGGAGCAACTTAGGGTTAAGTGTCTTGCTCAGGGACACAATGGTAGTAAGTGGTGGATAAACCTGGGTGCTTCTGACCAAGCACTGCTAACCAATCTGAGTTGGGCATGCTTGTGGAGAATCCCAGTAGAGGGTATATATGTGACCCAAGCTACATGGGACCCGTCAAGATGGCTCAATAATAATCTAAAAAAAAAAAAAGTGCATCAGCTGAAAAAAAACACCAAACCTCAATAATAATAAGATCTGTCATTTCTCGTTACATGGAGAAGCTAATTAAGTTTCTGAAAGATGAGGACAAGGAAATATGTATACATTTGTGTGGAATATTGCATCTGACCATCAGAAAGGCCAAACACAAATTACAACTTTTATTTTCAACTCACAATTCAAATGTAATAACTCATGTCCACTGGGGCTCCTTCTGGGATTTTTCAATTTTGGACCATTTGGACCAAAATTGTATCCAGATTGCAATAACTCAAACAATTATACATAACTGATTAACGCTGAAACAAGTAGACCTGATGCTGCTCATGAAACTATTTACTGTTAGTGTCCTGACATACTGCTCCACTACATTGCCCACTACTAGGGGCAGTGAATGGAGGGTCTCTAGCGGGTAAGGAAACTGACCCGTAATCAGAAGGTTGCCGGTTCGAATCCCGAACCGCCAAGGTGAGGTGCCACTGAGCAAAGCACCGTCCCCACACACTCCTTCCCGGGCGCCTGTCATGGCTGCCCACTGCTCACTAAGGGTGGTGGGTTAAAAGCAGAGGACACATTTCGTTTTTGTCACAGTGTGCTGCGCTCCAGTGTTTCACAATAACAATCACTTCACTTCACTACTCCTGCCCTTTATACATTATACAGTTGCCTGTGCGATTGTGTGGCTTTGTTAATGGACGTTTAGCTTGTTTTGTGTACGTTCCATGACCTTAAATTGTGTAAGTGAAGGCCACGGGGTGGTTCATGAGCTACATTTACATTTAAGGCATTTGGCAGCCGCCCTTATCCAGAGCGACTTACAACATGCTTTCTAGTTCATTAGGACCCTCTGCTAGAAATATATATTTGTCCTTGAACTTTTCCCTGCTTTTCAAAAATAAAACAATTATACTGGGAGAAGCCCACATCACCCTGAAGTGTAAAAAGTGGCACCCGCCTGGCGCTGCAAATCCAGCAAGATGAGTTCTGCCTCGCCTAGCCAAACTGGGCTGGCATGTTCCCTTTTAAACGTGAGTAGCATGAATACACGAGGACGCTGAATGGGTGCTAGTGTTTTTCTGTCTTAATAAGATGCGATGGCAGCTGGACTCACGGTGTAGGAGGAGATCTTCCTCTGCAGGGGAGCTGGTGGTGCCAGTCTCAGCGCCTGGCACGGAACAGAAGAGTCGTTTTACCTCACAGCCACCCACGCCAACCTCGCAACCAACAAACACTCTTGCTAACTCCGTTGCATCGAGACTAAGCATCATTAATAAAAGAAGATAAAGTTTGCAGGTGATATTCGAGCTAAAATGCTAGCGATGACCTTGCTGAGCCCATAGGAAGGGGCAACTAGGGGGGAATGAATGACCAGGCACCGCTTACATGAACGGCAGAGGCGCTAAGTCTTCCTCGCGTCGTCTGCAGGACTCTCGACAGCGACAGGACGGACCCGGGTGACATTTTGGCTCAGACTTGTCCAGGCGCGGGTGTGTGCGTGGCTGATAGCGCTGGCGTGGCGCGCGTCTTGGGGCGTCGTCTGTCGGTCAACGCACACGGACACGCACCACACTCTACTGAAAAAAGGGGCTGTACACCCCGATAAACCAGCCAGCCAAACAACATTGTCAGATGTAGGCTCAAAACTAACAACATTGGAAATTTGACATTGAATTATTTATATGAAAAGCAAAAAAAATTTAAACTAATTACACAAACCTTGCACACTGTTCTAAAAGGGAACGGTTTTATAGAAACAAAAGTATTTTTGTTATAGTCTTGAAAAAAAAACTATATCTTGAAAAAACGTCATATATTACCTAGTAATAGCAACATTTATTTGATTGGGTAAAAGAGTAACACCTTGACTATGTGGTCTAGTGGTCAAAAGTGGTACTGCAATTATTGGCAGGACTGACCCTACAATTTTTTTTTAATTTGTTGCTTGCTGCAAAAGAAATGATCCCAGTGCAAAAACCTTTATTCGATTTACGTCGATTTATTAAGTAATTAAGAATACTTTATAGTATTTCACCTTAGGTAACGTAATGTAATGTATCCATATCAGACCACATTGTAGAGCAAATAATACAGATGCTGCAGTTTACTTTGGGCATTAGAGAAAGAACAGAACAGAAATATGCAGGAATATTGATGACTCCACGTAGTACATGGGAAAGAACTACATATATAAGCATTAATCACTGATATATCACGAAAGAATATATGAACATATAGTGTTAAAATGTCCCTTCCTTAAAATGTCCAGCCTTTTATGTTACTCTGTTAGAACTCCATAAAATTACATTCTGTATATTGCAATATGCCTTCTGTTTTGTCCTTTTTTTTCCTTCTCTTCAAAATATCTTCATAAGATATATAAGATTGGTTAGATGCATTAAATTATTTGTCACATTATCTGCTACGTGTCTCCCCAAAACAATTAAAAATACATGATTAGTTGTAAGCACCCAGTTTGGGTAAACCAAAATTACTGGCAAATTAATACATCGTAATTACAAACGAACCCTGGAAACCACATACTAAAGTCTCGTTTTGTATTAATATGGCTCGTCACTAAGGCCATTTTTTTTCTCAGATAAATCTGGTAAATGAAGTCCTCTTTCGGCAAACATGTGTTTCCACAATGTTAAAATTGGGAGCTGCAAAAAATACATATCCCACAATACCCCACTTCACCCCACCCACTCTCCTCCTCTTGCCAGCCCCTCCCACTGTGTGTTAGTCCGCGAGGAAGTCGCAAGATGGCCGACATCGCTGGAAAGTATGTTCCTCTCAACATGAAGTCGTGAAGTGAGAAAAGAGAGCGAGGGAGCAAACGTCGGGGTTTTGTTTTTATTTTATTTTAGTTATTTTACTTTATTTTCCCCCTTACTCATTCATCTCATTCCGCATCGCGCTGCCCCCCTTGCAAAATTTGTCTTTGCTAGTTGACGCGTCAATCACGCCGGGACCTTAGCTAATCAGCTAAGTTGGCTAGTTTCTTACTAGCTGAAGGTCTTTAACTAACTATATTGTCGTAAATTTATTTTCTATGCTGATCAGATTCACCAGTTGCTGCTTGCATCACGTCTACCAGATCGTTAACAGCGGCGCGACTATGTTTGGGAGCAAATGCGTAAATTTAGTTCCTTTTCCCGAGTAGCCAGTTTTGTTAGCCAGCAGGATTACATTCGCGGTTTCGGGAGGCATCGTCGAAAACGCCGTTACCGAGCGTGCAGCATACGGCGCTACGATCGATCGAGCGAGTTCATTCGATAGTCGAGCTGTCGGGAGGAATATACCGAGAGGAATGGCCGCACCATCATGCGAGAGAGAAATCGCCACAGCCCACTGAAGTTGGCACGGTAGCAGTGAGCGTGTCAAGTACTGTAATACACCATCTGTAGTTCAATAAAGTCGCTGAGACACTTTTTTTATTATTTGAAGACGACTGTACAGCAGAGCGTTTTACTGTAACATTTCAAGTTCGATCGCCCCTGTAGAAATAAAAGTTCAACTTTTTGCAATGGGAGTGCAAGGATTCCAGGAATATCTTGAAAAGCGCTGCCCGGGCGCCGCTGTTCCCGTAGACCTTCTGAAACTCGCTCGGACAGCAGGCCGCCAGCCACCCCACCACCACCATCACCATCACCCCAGCCCCCTGCCTCCTCCACCCCCGCCGGCCCGGATCCTGGTGGACGCCGACTCCGGCCTGCAGCGCCTGTATGGCGGCTACCAGACGGACTGGGTGTGCGGCGGCGAGTGGAACGCGATGCTCGGCTATCTGGCGGCTCTCTCGCAGGCCTGCTTGTACCAGGGGGGCTTGGAGCTCGTTGTGGTTTTCAATGGCACCCTCGGGAAGGACCGGTGGCCTGAGTGGGCGCGGCGGGCGCAGGGGCAGCGACAGACCGCGCAGCTTATCGTCAACCACGTCGGCAGCAAGGCCACTCCGCCTCCGCGGGCCTGGTTCCTGCCCCCGGCCTGCCTCAGCCACTGTGTCCGCCTGGCCATGTTCCGTTTCCGTGTGCGGGTGAGTCCCGACATCTGGAATCTGTGATGTATGTATGTACAATATATTACGGTACATCCACATCTGTGACACGCGAACGGAGGCTTTTTGCTGTGTTATTATCCTTCTTTTGTTGCTTACTCGTCCACAACTCATTCCCGTAGGTGGTTCAAACCTTGGAGGACCACCATCAGGAGGTGCTATCCTTGTACAGAGACTATGGCTTTCAGGGCCTTATAGCGCAGGACTCAGAGTTTGCTCTATGCAATGTCCCGGCTTATTTCAGCTCCCACGCTCTCAAGCTCTCGTGGAACGGCAAAAATCTCACCACTCACCAGTACCTGCTGTCTGAGGCTGCCAGACAGCTCGGCCTCAAGACTCAGCACCTTCCCATATTTGCTGCCCTGCTTGGTAAGTTTGCATATACACAGAGCTGCGTTGTTAGATAACGTGCCTGTGAAGAAAACTGAACAATATTTCTGCTTAACAGGTAATCATATTTTGCCAGATGAGGACTTAGCTGCATTTCATTGGAGTCTTCTGGGCCCTGAACACCCTCTTGCCTCTCTTAAAGTTTGTATCTGGTCTGTGCTGGGAAGAGATTGTCACTCTGTTATCGATATTTTGGTCATTAACAGATCGTTTTTTGTTCTGCGCTTGTTCTTTGCCTGCAGGTGAGGGCTCACCAGTTGGTGCTCCCGCCTTGTGAAGTTGTCATTAAAGCTGTGTCTGAGTATGTAGCATCCATCAAAGACCTTGGCAATCTGGATGCTGTGGGCAGGGATGTATTCAGGCAGTCTCAGGTACAGCACTTGGTCTTAAAGGGTTAAGTTGAATCATTCAGCTGCAAAAACATATGGCTTGTGATAAGAGTGAGATCAAGTGTGATCTGTTGAATGGCATACTACATTTTTGAAAATTTTGCTTTATAGTCTCGAACTGAAGATAAAATTGAGAGGTTCAAGAAGGCAGTGGAGTATTTCTCAGCGGCCAGTAAACCCAGACCTCTTTCGATGGGACCTTCTCCTTACCTCTGTGAGTACTTTTGTGTGTAATTATACTAGCTGGATGCTACTTATTAAAAAGTCGACATTGTTTTTATCTTTCATTTTGGATGTCTGGGGCAATGTCATTATTTTTGCATAATTGTTAGAAATCTGTGCATTGCTAGAACGCACTTCTTTCTTTATTATTATACTTTTTATTTGCATGTGTGGAGAATCATATGTAATTGAGTTAAAAATTCCAACACCACAAATACATCAAATCTCTAAAACCACCTGGTAATCCAGCACCCCACCCTGCAATTCTATCTCAGGATGTGGTCATTGCTGGATCATAATTAGCTGTGTACATGTAGACAATATTGATGATCTCAGATTGCATACATTTCAGCAAATTCAGAGCTGAGCGATGTAATGATACATTTTTGTTAGCAAAGCACAATGACAGTAAATATATAATTATTGTTTATTTCTTAAATTTTTTTGTTCAGATGCTCTGGGATTTGTTTAGATAATGTCTGTTCTGTTGTTCCAAAATTTCCATTTTCAACGCTTTTTCATGGTGTGTGCAGTTCCAGGCTTTGGCCCTGGCCAGTTTGGTGGTCCTCCAGGCCACATTGGAACAGTGCAGGCAAAAGCTCCAGTGAGTTTTCTTTCTTTATAAGTTCAGTTTATTGTAGTTTTCAGTGAATCGAACATTAATCTAATTTAATGTATTTTATAGTTTGGTTCACCACCAGTGTCAGGTGTCAAGGTGCCTTATCCCGGACCGCCCTATGGACCTGGCTCTGCCCCTGGTCCTGCCCTTCTATTCCAGAACCCGCTCCAGAACCCACCTCTGCAGGACTGTAATGATTCACTAGTTGGGAAAATGGGTTTCTCTGATTGGACAGCTCCATATGATTCCTCTCAAGGTGGCAGCAGACTGCCCAATCACCATACAGCTGCTCCCACTGGCCCCTCCTCCTCCCCATCTTCCTCTTCGGATGGGGAGGAACAAAATGACACCAGCACGAAGTAAGTAAATAGCAATTTAAGATGTGATTGCAGTGACTGCACTTGATTACATAATTCTGGACCTGTTTTGTAAGCTGGTCCAGTTTTGTCTCAGTTGCTACTTTTTTGCACTGTGGGCCTACACTCCTACACTCCACCCCCTCATATTCATTCGAAATACTTATGAAGCTCATGAGAGAATGCGCTGTAATATCTGAATATAATAGTAATGTTAAGTAACTATTCCGGCCATGTGATGGACTACTGTCTGACCAGCCTGTCATCCCATATGTTGAACTCATTCTATAAAAATACATTTTATGCATCAGTGGTAAGGACATCCAAATAAAAACATCTCGAAACCCTTTTGTAGGTGTAGCATAGTTTTTTTTTTTAGCTGATATCAGGATCCTCATGAACAGAAGGCTTCCTGTCATGATGGGGCTTTTTCTCAACTGATGTTTTGACAGAAATACAGTGCTCAAAATAATAAAGGGAACACAAAAATAAGACATCCTAGATATGAATGAATGAATGAACATTTTTTTATAATTTTTTATAATAATTTGTTCTTTAAATAGTTGAATGTGCTGACAACAGAATCAAACAAAAATTATCGATGGAACTCAAATTGACCCATGGAGGTCTGGTTTTAGAGGCACTCAAAATGGTGATGGAGTGAGACATGATGTCCCAGATGTGCTCAATTGGATTCAGGTCTGGGGAACAGGCGGGCCAGATCATAGCATCAATTGCAGGAACTGCTGATACACTCCAGCCCCATGAGGTCTAGCATAGTCTTACATTAGGTGGAACCCAGGGCCAACCGCACCAGCATTTGGTCTCACAAGGGGTCTGAGGATCTCATCTCGGTACCTAATGGCAGTCAGGCTACCTCTGGCAAGCACATGGAGGGCTGTGTGGCCCCACAAAGAAATGCCACCCCACACCATTACTAACCCACTGTTGCATCCTCCAGCAGCAGTTCTCCACAGCATCTCCAGACTGCAACATCTGTCACGTGCTCAGTGTGAACCTGCTTTCATCTGTGAAGAGCACAGGGCACCAGTGGCGAATTAGCCAATATTGGTGTTCTCTGGCAAATGCCAAACATGCTGCACGGTGTTGGGCTGTCAGCACAACCCCCAGCCGTGGATGTCGGGAACTCATACCAGTCTCAGGGAGTCTGTTTCTGACCGATGCACATTTGTGCCCTGCTGGAGGTCATTTTGCAGGGCTCTGGCAGTGCTCCTCCACAATCTGAAGTGATTGTCATTGTGAAACACTGCAGCACAGCACGTGTTGCACACCACGTGATGTGTCCTCAACTTTTAACCATCACCCTGAGTGAGCAGTGGGCAGCCATGACAGGCGCCCGGGGAGCAGTGTGTGGGGATGGTGCTTTACTCAGCAGAACCGCGCCTTTATTGGGGATATCTTGTTAAATGCCTATAATTTCTACCTGTTGTCCATTCCATTTGCACAACAGCATGTGAAATTGATCGTCAGTGTTGCGTCCTAAGTGGACAGTCTGATTTCGCAGAAGTGTACTTGACTTGGAATTACAGTTCTTTGTGTTCCTTTTATTGATTTATTTTTTGAGCCGTGTACTTTAATAGCTATTACAACAACGAAATTTAAATTTCTTTTTATTCTTTTTGGTGAAATTATTATAAATTAGGTATTACAATAACCCTGCCATTTTTTTTTTTTTTTTTTTTTTTTTTTAAATAAGTCATTTATCAGACAAAACTTCTAGATGGGAAGAGCCCACTGGTCGTGGAGGTGGCACTTCTGGCGACGCTTCCCATGGCAATGGAGGCGGACCTTCAATCCCTTCGCTGCTGTCCATGGCAACACGTAGTCACATGGACATTACCACACCCCCTCTGCCACAGGTCAGCGCAGAAGTCCTGCGAGTAGCTGAACACAGGCATAGGAGGGGCCTGATGTACCCACAGATATACCACATCCTCACCAAGGTAAGGCAACTGCATTTCTCATTTGTGAAAAATACTCTTTAACTCTGCTAAAGCAAAATATCGATCCATAATCTCCTAGTGTCACTTTACCTTTAAAGGTGCCTCTTTTGTTTACTCTGTTTTTATCTTGATTTGATCCTTGACTCTCTATACCTCTGCACTTCATCCTGCCCTCCATCTTTGTTTGTGTTTCTCAGGGGGAGATGAAGATGCCAGTTTGTATAGAGGACGAGTGCAACCCTGACCTCCCTCCTGCGTCCTTGCTGTTCCGCTCAGCCCGGCAGTACGCCTACGGAGTGCTGTTCAGCCTGGCAGAGACCCAGCGGAGGCTGGAGAGGCTGGCAATGCGCAAACGCAGCCCACTGGAGGGTGAGGGTTTTTTTGGCCGGGGTGTAAAACAAATTTTTATTGTGTGTGTGTGTGTGTGTGTGTGTGTGTGTGTATATATATATATATATATATAAATGAAAGGCACATTTTATGGCATCACTTTCTAAAACAGGATCCATAATTACTGTTAATTAGCTATTTCATGCCATATTCTAGATATAATGTAGTCACTTTGAACAAAAGGGACATATTTACAGCAAATACTTTATCATTGTGTTTAATGTATTTAATTTCATTATGAAATTTCCCGCAGTACCCCCAGTGATTGTGAAGGAATGGTGTGCTAGCAAAGCCAAGTCAGCCTTGACCCCAGAGTTGGTTCCTGCCCTCTGTTTCCGGGAGTGGACCTGTCCCAACCTGCGGCGCCTTTGGCTGGGACGAGCCTCTGAGGACCGCAGTCGCCGCACCCGTGCCTTTCTGGCGTGCATGCGCTCCGACTGCCCTGCTCTTCTCAACCCCGCATGTGTGCCATCTCACCTGCTGCTCATGTGCTGTGTGCTCAGGTAGCTTTTCTCTTTTGTTCCTAGTTTTTCCATTTTTCTCACGTTTAAATGGAGACAAGGCTGCAGTGCAGAGAGTAGAAATCAGGCTCGAAATGATTATATTTAAATGCACACAGTACCAGCAACGTACCATGGTCATGCCATCTGAGTCAGCCCTAAGGTGGCAATTACATTTTTTTTTTCACAAAATTGTATTTCTATCAGTATCTGCAGGGTATTTTATAAAAAGATCTCCCTGTCCCTCCGGAGCCTCTTTCCCACACTTGATTTTGATTACATTTTGATTACATGTTGATTACAAAGGTTTAATCACACCATTTATGGGTCTTGCAGCTTTTGCTGTGATTGCAGCAATTCACACTCTTGTCATATCTCAACCTCCTTAAGTTGGACTACGGGGACAGTTTCCATCAGTCCTGAAGGTTTATGCTGAACACTTTATCATTCAGCTTTTGATGGTGACAATAGTGAACAAAGCTGACATGATAATATAAAAGGGGTAACTCTGAAAAAACTAATTCATCAAACATCACTTTCTCCAGATACAACAAATACTATGTTTCTTGCATTGGATTCTTCAAAATGGCTCCATCTTAGTCCCCATAAATTTTAACTGTACTTCATAGCAAGTTTTTTTAGAGGAGGGGTGGGAGATTCTCAGGGCATTAAAAGCATGAGAAATGGGAGATAACCTTTCTTATGACTACATAGAGGGACAAATTCCAGTTCCGACCATTTGAGCTAGTGCTTTTTGAACGGCAAAACAAAATGGCCAAAGCACTCTTTATACATATCACCATTTCTAGCCACTGCAGGACCATAGACAGACTAGGGGAACTCGTACTAATGTTAAATAATCTCTCAACGTGAAATCATCATTGCAAATAATTAATTTAATTTTAAATATTATATTCAGATATATAAAATTATATATCTGAATATAATGATGATATGTTTGTGAGTTTGAAGTGTGACTGTGTTGAGTTTGTATGCTCTTTTGCCATGGGCTTCTTCTCTGGTTTGCTCCCACTGTCGTACACTAGGTGGATTGGCCAGTCTAAATTGACCTCTAGCTATGCGTGCACGTGTATGTGTGTGCGTGCTTGGCTGGCACCCTCAGTGAGTGCCTGCCTTGTGCCCAGTGACCCGGGAAGGTCTCCGGCAGCAGTGACCCTGACTAACAGGACAAAGTGGTTGATTATAGTGAGTGAATGAGTATACATTTAAAACATACAGTGGCATATCTTTACAGGTTCTCAAGAAGTCTTTTATGAACAAATAGTGACAACTTTTGTTTTGTCGATTTTTCCTTAGAGACCAGGAGACATTTTTTTTTTTTAGATATCTATGAAGTTGGTCTTTATTCAGTGCTTGGCACTGCAGTCCACAGAACTTCATCTAACTAAGACAGGGATACACTGTACTTTATACATTTAGGGAGCAGTGCTTAGATCTAGAGATCAAGCACCTGGGTGACGACTCCAAACAAAGAATGCAAGGGACTTTTTTTTCAGGTACAGCAGTGTGATGTATTACAGGGGAAAGGTAGCGACTCACAGTCCCAACAATAGTTTTTTTTTTCCTGCTCTCTTTGTGCTCTTAGAAGAGCCTGAGCAAGCTGTCCATTACACTGGTCACTTCAGGGTTGTAGGCAGGCTGAGATGGATCAGAATTATACATAGCATTTATTCTATTATCTTGCAACTTCTTCCTACACTCTTTCTCCCAATGTCCTAGTTTACCACAATAATTGCATTTCCCTGCTTTTTTACACCATGTCTTGTCTTGATTTTTTTTGTGCTAAACGTAGCTTTTGCCTTAACATCAGCATCTCTTTCCCAAGTAGCTAATGTGTCTAGGTTATTTTCTTAAAAGTTTTCTTAGACCAAGTAAGATCTTGGAATGACAAGGCTTTTTTGTTCTTGGCTACAAGGCCATCTGACAAGATGCAGACTTCAGGGGTCCCTTGTCATCTAGCACCCTTTCAGGATCATCAACTATTCCACTATTTACAGCTGACTGGCCAAAACTTTTCAGTGTATTTGCTCACGGTTTCCTATTTCCTTTGTACATAGTTAGTGATTCTGGACCAGTCTTTTTTGGGTCCCATGATATTCTTAAGGATTTTCAAAACACCTTCTCTCAAATCACCTTTACTGGCATGTTGCAGTTCAGAAGTAACAGCACACTCAAAACTGCTGAATTCAGATTCAGTTAGAATTTGTGACATCAGCTGTGTGACATTCGCTAACAACATGTCGTATGGACGCATTTCACAAATCAGTGCTCTCCTAAATTCAGAAAAATTTGTGCGTGCTGACAGTAAGCTCTGGGACAATCTCTCTGTATCTTTAGGTCCCAGCATTTTTGTAATTGCTTGAACCCGGACAACAGAAGAGTTTGTAGGAACACTTTTAATTCCCTGAGATCTTCTCCCAGCACCACATACCTTCACCGAATCTAAAGGCACATCAGTTACTGATTGGATGGCTACATCTATTTCAAAGAAAGCTTGTAAGGCAGGATAAATGTTATCAGGCTGACTAACTTCCATATCAGTTTTTCCTAAAGCTTGGTTGTGGTTCAATTTCTTAGTCAAAGCGGATATTCTAGCCCGAAGCTCTTTGTTCTGTTCCTGTAGCTCTTGAGTTAGCTGAGACCGTAGCTAGCATTAAACCAAATTCTCTGTGGCAGCAGATAATGCCTTTCACATTGTTTTTCTGAATACATGTAGAAAATTCTTACACTCATCTACAGACCAAGTCTTGTCTGGATGGATCTCATACTTTTTCATTTACTGTTAGGTTCCTTTGTACTCCTAACAGTGATTTGAATTCGCTATCTGACCACAAAAGAGTTGCGAGACCACATTTTTCAGTTGTGAGAATCAGCCTAGCATTCTTCCTAACCATTTTTGTGAGTTTCTTTGTTACCGTACCATCACAACACTAAAACGTCTCTGATCAACAGAGGGCACGCTTGTTAAAACAGATCATAGTATTAACCTTTCCTGTATTAACAGAAGACAACAAAAACTACTTGCACTTTGTACGAATCTTGTCTCCCTAAAGAAAGGATCATTCTTCTCTGCCGAAACAGCACGTAATGCTAATCTTCCCTGCCCTTACCAGAGGATAAACGATTTTAGCTCATAATGCTAAACTTCCCTGCTTGGAAACAGAGGATAAACGTGTACTAACCAAATGTACTGGCTTCTTTTGGATAGAGTGACACTCTTGGTACACAAAAATTCAGTCAGGAACGAGCTTGAAGTTTCAGTTTGGATTCAGGTGAGGAGCTCCATCCAGGTCACGGCACCAAAACTGTTTTTCCCTTAGAGGCCGGGAGATGTTTTTGGATATCTCGAAGCAGAAGTTTCTCTTTATTCAGATACTCGCTGCTTGGCACTGCAAGTCATCTAACTAAGACAGGGATACACTGTACTTTATATACATTTTGCCGGGCGGTGCTTGGATGTAGAGATCAAGCACCTGGGTGACGACTCCAAACAAAGAACGCAAGTGACTTTTTTTTTCAGGTACAGCAGCCAGTCCTAATCAAATCATCAATACAATCAATCATTTGTCTGACGTCAGCACATTTACGTTAAATGCAAAATACAATGTACTGCACCTTTTCATATGCTGCTATGTCAGTACATAAGATCATCATATTTTGAACAGGTTCTTAAATTTGTAATCTTACACATTGTTGTGGATAAACAAATTGATTAACTTTGTATTGCGAGCAATGAGGATCCAATAATTTGCACAAAGATTGTTGTTGGCGTGGGCAACATACTGTGATACTGTGATCATTTTTGTGATTACCGCAGGTGCTCGGTTGGTAACCACTGGTTACCATAAGAACTCTTGGAAGCTACATAGCCTAACATGCATATGATAAACGCCTGTCATGCATTGAGACATTGTCTGTATCACAGGGACAGTTGTTTTCTCTCTGTGTAGATATATGATGCAATGGCCAGGTGGTAGGATCCTTCAGCGGCATGAACTGGATGCTTTTCTGGCCCAGGCGGTTTCCAGTCAACTTTACGAACCTGACCAACTGCAGGAGCTTAAGGTTTGTAGCTTTCATGCTGTGTGACCTCTTTTGTGTGTGTGTTTGTGGTTTAGATCAGTAGTTGGTGCTGCGGTTTCTCAACCTTTTTCCTTGTCTGTCATTGTGACACTGCCATATATGTGCTTATAGGTGGAGAAGGTGGACAGTCGTGGGGTACAGCTAGCCTCTCTCTTCATGAGTGGGGTGGACACCGCCCTGTTTGTGAATGACGTATGTGGGCAGCCACTGCCTTGGGACCACTGCTGCCCATGGGGCTTCTTTGATGGGAAACTCTTCCAGAGCAAACTGTCCAAAGCTACACGTGACAGAGGAGCCCTGCTGGATATGTGTGAGGGGCAGGTAAGTTCTGTAAATTCTTCCAGAATGTTTTCTAATAACCACTCCAAGAACATTTTTTTTAACCTGTTGAAGTGGCAAAATTGCAATGTATTACTAGTATTTATTAGAAGCAGTCATCATAACTCTGTAAATCAGAATGGAATATTTTGCTTGTGTAAAGACTGACATGGCTATCAGCTATTGATATCAGATTTTAAGAAAAGCCTACATTCAGAGGTTTAGGCAGATATTACACGACTGGTAAATGTTGTCAAATGCCATAGTTTGTAACGAGTGTTTTAATGATTAGTGTAAAGGGGAGATTGTCTTTTTTTTTTTCGCCAGTATGCTTTAAAATTTTAAATGTTTGCTGTCTTTTACTCTCTTTTTATGTATTTGTCCAGGAGGAGCTGGTTTCCCGTGTGGAAAAAATGCGTCAGGCCATTCTGGAGGGAATCAATTTGTCTCGCCCACCTCCCCCGCCTCCACCTCTGCCTCCACCTGCATTCCTCCCCCCTGCCATGGTTCCCCCATTCTACCCCATGCCTCCTCTCTACCCGCCTCGGCCCCTGGGATCAATGCCACCCCCACACCACCCGCACCATCCACACCAGCACAGGCCACGCGCTTTCCCAGGTCTGCACTGCATATATATTGCAGTAACAAATCATTTGTTTCTTGAGTCATTTTTCATTAGTTTAATCAGATGTGCAAGGCTACTGGGCCGTTTGAGAATCTCTGGCTGACATGTTCTATGTTCCAGGAGCTCATGGATCCTCACACCCCTTTCCCCATCCCCCCCTTCTGTTTCTATCAGGAATCCAGTCCATCCCTCCTCAGGGAGGAAAGTTAGAAATAGCTGGTATGGTTGTGGGCCAGTGGGCCGGGAACAAGCCAGTTCGTGGCAGAGGCGGGTTCAACATGCAGGTGGTGTCAGTTGGAGGAGGGAAAGGGTAATTCCTTAAAGAGTTTTTATAGAAAATCTGTTGCTTGTTAAACCATAATACTTTGCTGATTGCTTCCCTGTCTCTTTTTTTGTGTCTGTCAGGAGAGGTAAAGAGGTCACACCAAGAGGAAGAGGAGGGAAAAAGATCACTACCAATAGGACACCGGTATTGAAATCTCATTAAATGTAGTACATTTCTTGGATTATTTTGTAGTCTATCTGTAATTTGGTTGTAAAATTTGTTAATAATTTGTCTGCTTATATCATTTTACCTGCAAACCGTTTCATGTGGTTTCAGACTTTATCAACACCTCCCTCCACCAGTCCCCCAAAGCTGACAGAGGAGCCCAAGGGGGTGGGGCTGCCCTCTGGACCTGGCGACAGTGCTGGACCTGCGTCCCAGCAGCTAAATGGCAGCTCCTCAGGAACTGCCATTGCTCAGTCCCTGGACCTACCACCTCTGGCCCAGCCAATCCAGTGTGCCTTAGCCAGCAGAGACAACCAATCAGGAGATGGGGTTGAGGTAGAGGCCCCTTGTTGCCTTGATGACTGCCCATCGGATGGTGCACTACAGAAAGAGGAGTAAATATGTCGTAATTTAAAGAGTATGAGCAAGTGGGAGAGAATGATCCATGTTAGACTGCCTTTTCTTTGTTCAAAAAATTCAAATTAAGGGGTCACAGTAGCCACCTTTTTCTAGCTGTGATTGGTTTGTTACATTTACTGCAACCTACACATGGAGCAGTGTGGGGAAAAGCTGTGGTCAGTCACTATTTGTCTGAGCTAAGAAACATCATCCCACAATATTCAGCTGCATGTGCTATTAAATAGTCCCGTCCCCCCCAAATATTGGTCCCATGTTCTACACTCCCCGTGACAGGTGGTAGCATGTTGATCAGTGCTCAGTAATGAACTGTCCCCCTGTTTGTGTCCCCCTTGTGCAATTTTTTGTGAGTGAAATTAGTCGTTACGGCCCCCTTTGTGCTCAGAAAGGTTTCTGTTTAAACTGCTTTACAGTGGAGTGGTACAAGAAATCTGTTTTCTGACTTCGACAGCATGGTTCCCATTTGCACGTTTCAACAAACATGGTTGCTGCAGGATACACACGCTCATACATAGCTGGATGTGTTTTTTTTTTTTTTTATTATTATTATTATTATCATCATTAATAATTATAAACACCCCACAGTGTGACTCACGGTGTGTTGGTGCAGGCTTTTGACCCTGGTATTGAAGCAAGGTCCACAAGTCCATAGACCCCTGAAATTGTACTTGGTCTAGCCACATAAAAAAAAAAAAAAAAAGAACAACACTTGCCTAGCATCACACTGCCACAGCGTTGAAACTGTTATGAGTGTGCTGCTGCTGCTGCTAATGAACCTATCTGAGGTGAGAAAACAAATTATCCAAATAGTGAAAGATAAGCACCTTACTTCAAAATAGATTTATGCAAAGTTTATCCAAAAGATACCCTGAAACATTGATTGTATGTCAATTTAAATAGCATTCGTTATTTATTATTTATAATAATTAGGACTATGAATTTGCTCAATCATACCCTTGTTGAAACGAAATTCCCCGCAATTAAATCAGTATTTACTCAGCAAATCGACCCATTTGAATGTGCTAAGTGTGTGAGAGAATTTGCACTTAAAAAAAATTAAAACACACTGGATTGTCCTCAGGCAGGAATTGGCCCTAAAACCAGATACCAGTTGTGCTTGGTTAATTAGTGGTTGGGAATGCAAACTACCCCAGTAATTTTTTTAATGCTATTCATTAGCTACAAATGTAGCTACGATAGTCTTGTGCTCTTTTGCTTTAAGACAGTCAGTTGCTCTGTGCTGCAGTTAGTATGTGTTTGTGCCTATTTAGCATTTCCAACCATAGCTCCAATCATTTTGTCTTATTATTAGTAGTATTTCTTGTAAGTTAAAAAGAGACCCCTGTATTTGTGCCTCTCTGAAACGCGTGTGACTGTGCACTGTCTTTAAGTCACCGGCTGTGAAACGAGTCATGTACCTATGTTTAGTTCACACAGAAAGCACTTTTTCGGATGCAGATGGGCTCCAGACACAAATTGACACACTTTGAACCCAATTAAAGCACTTAAGTTAGGGAAAAAGACGTTTAGGAAAAATATTTTGTCTAAATTGACATCCCTATTTTTTTTCCCTTTATTTAGAGTAAGTATTTTTGTCAACACATTTGTTGTTTCTTTAGCCACTTGAGTGAGAATGAACACATCTCAGAAGGCGAGTTAAGAAGAAGCACCTTGTTTTATGATATTAATGATATTTTTATCTTGTGCCACAGATACATATATATATATATATAAATAAAAACATATATATGAAAATCTATATAAAGCTGGGTGTAACTGAAACCCTTAATATTTGTACAGTATATTCTTGAAATTTTACCCATAGTGGGACCCCCAGCCCACCCAACAAAATGTATTGGTACATTTGAGACTATTCTAATGCCCACAAAACCAGATTATCCGAAGCAAGAGTTCAGTTACTGGGTTGCAACAGATAGGTATTAATAAATAGGATTTAAGCAAATAGTATAAAAGCCTATGATGTTTCTTAGAGTAGAGCTTGTATGTGACAGTACTGGACATACTACGCAGGTTTATAATAAAGGAGTGACTAATCTAGACTGTAGCAAGACAGGCTGCATACAAAGACTAGTACTGTGTTGATTACACAAGTCTAACTGCTTTGATCTAAGATCTTAGAACAGCATGTTTGTTTTTCATCCTGAAATAATGTACATGTGTGCTGGAGAACAACAATGGACGACTTTTCCATTGACACTCAAGCACATACACACACACACACACACACACACTTTGGCAATTCACCTCTGTTTGGGCCATCTCTTAGGCTAATTATTTCCGTTTGTGAATTTTCAATGTAAGTTCTCTGTAAATGTGAGTGTTGGTGAATAACGATTATTTTTTTTTTGCACACATACACTGATTATTTTTCTGGAGTGGGAGCAGTGTATACACCAATAGATACCAAGTGTGGATGCAGTGACCCATGCACATTCACGCAGACACATAGATGTTATGCTTATTGAAAGACACTAGCAAATAAAAAAAAAAAAGAATCATTCACTTATGCAGGTGATGTATTGTCCAGGATGTTTTAATGAATTACTTTGATGTTTAATTAGTGATTTTATTATTCTGCTAGTTTTACACTTTCCCAAGTTTAAGTTCTTACTTTCTGATATCTGTAAAGGTTTCATTTCTTCAAGCTCTCCAATAGATGTTTGTCAGCTGACTTGATATGTGAGAAATATGTTTTGAGGGAAAAACATTGAAGGATGTGAAGAATAGTCATAGTTATGTTGTCAAGTTAACCATGTTGTAGGGTTTACTCACAGTTTCCCTTCATTTAGTCAGTGTAGGCATGTGTACCTAAACCACAAAAGACATACTCATTCAGCCACAAAGTGGAGTCAACATCCTTTACAAAATGTCTAACTTTAAACAGATCCTGCAATGGTCACAATTACATTGATCCTGATCCTTACTTTGCATATGTTTTTTGTTTTTTCTCAGAAGAAACTGTATTTTCTTGTACTCCCCATAACTATTTATGTAATCTGAAATCTTCTTTCACCATTCTGATTTCTTTTTCTTCAACTTTAGATGTAATCCCTAACCCATCATAACTAACAATTAAGGTTAATATTAACAGTGATAACCAGTCTGTATGTAATTATAGTGAAAACTTTGAAATGATATTTTCAGCAGAACAAAAAAATAATGCAACAATCTCTGATTTCCTTCAGTTGTGCAAATGTTTTCTTACTAATTTTTTATGTTTAGTACAACTGCTACTCCTTCAATCGTTGCTACTGTTAGTAATAAAATACGCTTAGCAGATATAGATATTTTCAAAACTGTAATGATTGCAATTTTCCTTACTTGTATTTTATATGGTATTGTTTCTGACCACTTCACCATTATGATGTAATTAACATCCAATGAAATTGAAGATTTCGGTTTTGTTAACCATTTCCAAACAGTGTATTGAGTCTTGAACATTCAAGAGTCTATTTATTCAAGCTGATCTTGCACCCTTGCACAAAATGACATGCTATCTACAGCTGAACCAAAGTTCATATGTTTATCTGTAGATTTTGGCCCAAAATCAGACACACTTTTACTTGTTTCAAATCTACATATTTTATTTTTTCCCAGTTTAGAAATGAGTCCATGACAAGAAACTTAATGAAGGAGATTTGTGATGTTTACATCTTTTTGGTGAAAAAGTGGCCAAGTCTTGTATTGTCCAGTTTTATTGAAAATATTGATCGAGTCCCCCACCCCCTCCCACATACTCCAAATGAATGGCGCCTCAGATACTGGTCTTGATACCAGTTTAAATGTGTTTTTCTCACTGTCCAACATCCATTTGAATCTGCTTCAGTAGTATAGTCATGTTATACTACATAAAAACAATGTGGCTAGTTACACGACTAATGCTTGTTCTCTCTATGGAGCTAAGCTTTACACTTGTGCTTTCTTGACCCTAATTCTGTCACCTTCTCTCCACAGGAACATATGTTCTGCTCATGACTAGCATTGATTATCCAAATGTACAATTTAGCTGTTGTTTCAAGATGTTTAAGCGGTTTCTTTATCCCACCTATCACAGTTTTCCCCTTTGTAGCCACCACATTCTGTCTGTCCTTGTAAGATCCTTGTCCTTCATTTATCAAGACCAGTGTACTGATGCATGTGTCAAGATCTCCCAATGAACTTGAGTAGTGAAGGGTAAAATTCATCAATATTATTATTGCTGTTATGGTTATGATCGTTATTAACAATTCTCATTTTTAGTATAAAGAAAGCACCAGATTGTTTTGGAAAGAAACATTTTTTATTTGTGGGGCTTTTGTGGTCTGTTTCACAGTGGATGGGGTGGAAAGCCAAATGGCTGAGAGAGTTAAAGTTGGCAGTCATGTTTGTACGGTTGGAAAATAACTTACAGTGCTGAAATAAAATTTATTCTTTTAGTAAAATTATGTTTATTTTGAATCATTTTGGGGGGAAATGTGTGAATTGAGTATATCAATCAATGCTAAACAATGAGATGGTCATGCAGAATTATTGCTATTTTTGCGCATGCGCTGTATGGTGTGTTTTTTTTGTATGACTACCGCCAGCGTTTTAACTTATTTCGAGCTATTAAGACGCCCACTGTAAATCTCGCGAGAGTTTAGTTGCGCCTGTTTGCCTGTGGAAGATGGCGGAAGCAGAATTTGCAGCTGTTATCGGGAGTCATTTGCTTTCTGGAGGATGCTTCTAATATGCCAACAAAGGTATAGGTTCGAGGCGATCTTTCTCGGTGTGCTAAAATTAATATCACGATTCCGGAGCGCTATGATTATGCAGGAATTAAGCCTAAAGGCCATATAACCGAATGGTCTGGGCTGTGAACCGCCATTTTTACTTTTTATTCCTTTCTTGAAGTCACGCTTGCAAACTCGCTGCCCAACTTTTCCGTTTCTGTGCGGCAAAAACGACCACGATCAAGAGTTTTTGTTTTCTTATTATGAATTATATAAGGTGAGTGCTCCTATTTGTCGGAACTGTATTTGTGCTCTCGTTAGCATTAGCTGTCCAACTTGCCAGGGACATTCCTCTTGGTTCCGGGGGAAATATTGATTTATTGATTATCAGTTGTATGCAACCCTTTGCCTTATTAGTTACATGGTTACATTTTTTAATCAAGTTAAGGTGACAGAGTAGGTGGAGAGACAGGAAAAGCTGTTGTGCTCTTAAGACATTTTGGACATCTAATATTTGGTGTATGTCATATCTTTTAAGTGTAATTATATGCATATTTCTCTATATAAATCTAACGTGTCTAACAATTAATTTTAATAAGGCTTGCATCGCTGGAGGACAAAAATGATTTAATCTTTTTACATTTTTCCTTTTTATCTTTGTAGCTTCGTGAAGTGCAACAAGAGCCTGTCTGGTATAACGGAGCAGTAGTATTGGGCACTGTGGGCTGAGGTAGTAGTTTGTATAGTTTAGGATCACACCAGATCTGGGAGATAACTATACAGTCTACTGTCTTTCCTACGGCGACCACATAACGACAGAAGGTGTTGTTCAACACAAATACAGATTCACCGATTCATAAACCAGTTCCATCTGTCGTTTTTAACCTTTTCTCTGAGGCAGCCAATTAAATGCTGATGTGCTTAAAATGTTTAAACGCTATGAGTTTATGTTGTTGCGTGGCTTTGCTGTGCTGAGGTAGTAAGTTGTGTTGTTGGGGACATGATATGATTTCACCCCCTTATTGGAGATAACTATGCAACTCACTGCCTTCCACAGGAGAGCATCTTTACTTCATTTGTTACTTTATAACTTGTAATGGTAAATTCAAATTTAAATTGATATATAATTTCACTAATTTCAGCATGACCAGATTGCATTGTGGGATGCAGTCTTCGTGAATGTAGCTCTTGTCTCTGTGTTTTGGGATAATGCAGAGATCATTTAAATGTAAATACAATTTTAACAAGATTTGCAACTTTATATGCACAAAATATTGTCTTTTGATATATACTATCTCTGTGCTTAACAGTTTTATGTGACTTTGTTATGACGTCTTGTTTTTATTTAAGGCTGGTAGTAGCCTGATGGGTTAGACACTTACCTATGAACCTGAAGACCACAAAATCACAGGTTCAAACCCCACTAACTACCATCGTGTCCCTGAGCAGGACACTTAACCCTGAGTGTCCCCAGAGGGATTGTCCCTGTAACTACTGATTGTAAATCGCTGTGGGTAAGGGGTGTCTGATAAATGCAATAAATGTCTATGTAATTTAATTCTGAAATATCTTGTCACTTTAATGATTTATTGATTTCAATGTTTTCACATTTTTTAAACTGTTGAATAAAATAAACCGATGTACTATTAATGTGGTTTTCACAATCATGCTGAAATTTTGGTAATGTTTTAAAATTGACCTGTGTGTACATGGAAGATTATCTTTTACTTTTTCTTGGGGTGTTGTGAAAACGTCCTCAGTGCGGCACCTTCAGGACCTTTTATTCATACAGTGTGTTGCCTTGTCATACTTTAATAAGTCTTCAAGGACATCAGAAGTCAACTAAATTCTTCAGGACCCTGGAGAGCATCATAGTGTCAACCACACCCCCACGTTTCATTGAAAGCTAAACCATGGCCAGTGGGTCGTGCACCCAGCCTATGACCCTGTTAATGGCGTGTGAGATAGAGTGACGTCTACATGTAAAATACAGAAATATTTTCGCGTTGGATGGTTGAGCAAGAAGAAGGACCTCATCATTAGAAAGTCGCTGAGAGTTATTCATGTCAATCCCCACTTCCGCCAATAAGAGCAGAGGGCGGGTCTTTGGTGCCTTTTTCTGATTGGCTGTAATCGAGAGGCGTTTCCCGCTCCTCAAATCGCTTTTTGGCGTCGGCTTTGGAGTCAAGGTGTCGTGTGTGAACATGGCGAATATCAGAAGTGTCAAGGTGAGAGATCTTAGAGCGCCACAACTGAGTACTTACGTATTAGTACGTGTTTAGAACAGTCGCCGTAAGGCATTTGCCTTTGCCGGGTTTAGTCTCTCTCCTCGCGGCCACATTACTGGGCGCCTAATAAACGATCAGCTAGCGCACCAGCTAGTCATAGCTGGACTGATGTTAGCTTGTCTCGCCAGGACAGGGATCTGCAGGGGGAAAGTTCACACGGAGTTTAAAAGTCGCAGGGATTTCTGAATTCTGTGTAGTGTGCTGTGAACTCCCTTTTAACACATACTTACTTCCTGTTGTCGTAAATAGTTTCATGAAATATGTGCCGAGAAATGTAATCTGGGCAACAACTGAAATGTCCGGCGGCGTGGAAATGTGTTGCGGTTTGGCAGGGTGCGGTCGGCCTGGTCACCGGCGGGGCGTCAGGCCTGGGCCGGGCCACCGTCGAGCGGCTGGTGAGCCAGGGGGCGAGCGCCGTGATCCTGGACCTGCCCAGCTCGGAGGGACAGAGTCTGGCCAGCAGCCTCGGTGACCGCTGCGCTTTTGCTCCAGCTGACGTAAGTGACCCTCTGAAAAAGTCCCTCACCTTGTCCACTCTGGATGCAACAGACCGATCGCGGGGAATGAACGATGGATTCTGACAACACCTGGTTTAAAATCTGGTCCTAATGAAGACTACAATCCAGGAGATTTTGTCTGAATGTTAAACGTTTCTGGAAAAACCAGATGCTCTACATTCTCCCAGGATAATTTGAGATCTTTTCCCAAAAGCGGATGAAGATACTGAAACAACCTGAAACTGTACTTTCTGTTTCAAACAATATAAAACTGTGTGTTGTATCAATTCAATGGCAAACTAACCTAAATCAGAATACATTTTGTGGATGTTTTTTTTCATACAACTCAGTGCTGTCCATTTGTGTGCTTTAAATGGTCACACTGTTTAAAAATAAATAAATAAATAAATAAAACAATGTGTTTTGATGTTCTTCCTTCCTGGTTTGTAAGCATCAACACATTGTGACATTTCACATTCTGCACAGACTGATCTGTAAATGCGTCTCTGCATAATCCAGGTAACATCAGAGTCAGACGTACGCTCTGCCGTGGCTTTGGCTCGAGAGAGGTTTGGCCGCTTGGATTTAGCGGTGAATTGTGCAGGCATTGCGGTTGCAGTGAAGACCTACAACTTCAAAAAAGACCTCCCACACAGCCTGGAGGACTTCAGCCGCGTAATCAACGTGAGTCTCCCCAGGCATCCTGGCATTGTTGCTAAAAGTTGAGCCAACGACTGCCATGCTACTACATGAATACTGTATTTCGCTTTGTTCGCTCAGGTGAACATAGCAGGTACTTTTAATGTGATCCGGCTGGCTGCAGGAGAGATGGGAAAGAACGAGCCGGATGCAGATGGGCACAGAGGCTGTATAGTGAACACAGCCAGTGTGGCTGCATTTGACGGACAGGTACTGTGTCCTGTACAAGAATTGAGTGTCATTCTCTGTGAGCCGTTAGAGGGCACCACTTCGTCTTGTGTGGCTACAAGCAGTGGGTGAGAGAGTCTACACCAACCTTTCTGGGTGACGCTCAATTGAGAACATATTGTTTTTGTTTTGTTTTTTTTTGTCCATTTCTCTATAACGCATTAAAAATGATACCTTTTGGGGATTTCAAGGTTGGACAGGCAGCATACTCTGCCTCCAAAGGAGCCATCGTTGGTATGACTTTACCAATTGCCAGAGATCTCGCACCAATGGGAATCCGTGTGGTCACTATCGCTCCAGGTTTGTTTGCTCTGGAACTCTCATTTTTCATATTTACTCAAAATCTGCTTTTTTCACTTTAGTTTTTGTTGATTGATTTTGTCTGTCTGTGTTCCACATTGTACTGACTACTAATGTACAATGAGTAAGATTGCACAATGTGCAAGTGGTTTTGTAATACATGCGCTCTGCTCAGGCCAAAGTGCATCAGTTCTTTTGTTCATATCAAGAAGATGTCCACACTTATTCTCTTATGCATTCCATTTTTTTTAGGTCTCTTTTCTACTCCACTGCTGGCTGGATTACCAGAGAAAGTGCGGAGCTTTCTGGCTCGACAAGTGCCCTTCCCCTCTCGTCTTGGTGACCCAGCAGAGTTTGCACACCTGGTGACAGCCTTGGCAGAGAACCCCATGATTAATGGCGAGGTCATCCGCTTGGATGGTGCGATCCGAATGCAACCATGAGAGGCCAGTAGAGGCTGAGGGGTGTATTAGATGCGTTGTCAGTAACAGAAATCTGTATCTCATTCTGGACAGGAAGCCCTACTATGATTTAAACCACTTCATCAACATCATGATTGTATTATTGTAAAAATCACACTCCGTATCAAGCAAGGACTGAATAACTCTTCATGTGTGCACTTGCCAGTTTTGGAGTATTTACTTGAAAGGAGAGAGTATTTTTGTCCGTTTGTTATAATGAAGTGAAATATCAGTCATCAGTTGAATTGTAGGGGAATGCAGATGCCTTTTATGGTCAATAAACAGATGTTCTAGTACACAATGAATGGAATGGTCTTCAGTGGCTGTCTGTACAGTGTCTGGTATTAAAAGTGCTTTGTCTACAACTAATGACCATTTTGATATAAATGATCAATTGAATAATCATAAAATTGCTCCTATTTAGATAGCAGCTTTTACATTTATCACGAGGTTATTTAAATTATGTGGCAAATAATAAAGGCAAGAAAGATAGTTCACTCAAACATTTTAATGTTCTGCATTGACTGGTAGGGCTCTATCTTGTGGAGTTGGGGGTCATGCGGGGAGTGTGGTGGTGTGACACTGGGTGCATGGGGGCCAGTTCTTGATTGCCTGGGCCCCTGGGGGTTAGTAGTCTGGCTTCTCAGGCTCCCTGAAACCTCTGTCCTTTTGATGGTAGGGGCTTCACCTGGGACAGAAGCCCCGTGGACCGTGGAAAGCGTGGACTTCAGTGTACTTGAGAATCAATGGATATCCCTGGTCTCCTGGGGCATGTTCTAGCAAAGGAACTTGTTCTCAAGTTCCTTTGGGGCACTGCTGCGGCCTCTCACCCCCACTATGAGGGGCATTCCATGTTTAATGTACATACAAATATATAATTCTGCATGTTAGTTATCTGTGTTGCTACATACAGTGGGTACAGAGTAACCATGTTGCAACCATTTGTTAATATTTAAGTAAATCTTTTCCTCATTAATGTACATACAGCACCCCATATTGACAGAATTGTTGACATTTTTGCAGCTTTATTAACAAAGAAAAACTAAAATATCACGAGGTCCTAAGTATTCAGACCCTTTGCTCGGTATTTAATAGAAGCAACCCTTTTGATCTAAGTCATGAGTCTTTTTGGGAAAGATTTTCCACACCTGATTTTGGGGATTCTTTGCCATTCCTCCTTGCAGAGTAGCACACAAGCATTTTACCAGCAGTAAAACAGTGCAAATGATTCTGCAGCAAGTCACGTTGTAAAACTATTACGGCTGGAAGTTTTGCGTATTGCATTGCCTGCATTGATGCATGGCCAGTGCTTCTTTCATTCACCATGTTATCTGCTAAGGAACAACAAATTAGAGTTGGTTTATTTATATGGCTTTCGGTTCATTACTGTAGTACAGTAAATAAGAAATTTCCTTGATGCACATTATGTTGCAGTGATTCCACTGACATACAGTTGTTATAAGTCTTTAGGTAAAATAAAGGAAGCCTGCTTACTTCATCTTATGAGTAAAAAAAAACAGAAATAGTGTATGTAGAATAAAATAGAAGGCTTTTTATTGTCATTATACACATATACATAAAAACAGCTCCTTCAGTGTAGACATATATGTAGAAAATACAAATATACAAAAAATTCAATACGATAATGGTGCAGCTGCCGTACCAAACTGTAATACAGTAAGTCAGCAAGCTTTCAATGGACAAGCAGTAGAACGTCAGCAGCAGGTTGGGGTCCAGGTTGGGCAAGGAAAGTCACTCAGAAAGTGTATCTGCTGCTGAAACTTCTTGATGACTGCTGTGATGTTGTATGTCCAAGAGATGTCAGCGGAGATAAGGACCCCAAGAAACTAGAAGGTACACATTTGCTGTTGATGTAAAGGGGGGCTGCTGAAGTGCTTTGCCTCCTGAAGTCGACACGTGGTGATGTTGGCCATGCCTTGTTCTGATCCTGCATTTGGTCATGCCACACCAGGAGGACTGCTGGATGCTGGACATTCTTGGGACCTTAATGCTTGTTAATACTTCACAATCCTGCAAATGAGCTAATACAGTAAAAAACTAGATCCATACCTTTCCAAACAATATTAATTGACAGCACACAATTGTTAATACAACATTCCAGCAACTAAACTTTTAAAAAGTCTAAACAAATTACTTTACAGAGCACTAAATTGACAGAATCCTGCACATGATATAATAAAGACATTAAAAAATATCCTACCTTGACAGAAGTGACCAATATAAAAATGGACATCAACCATTTTGAAGACATATCTGACTCCAAAATCACAATAAAAAAAAAAGAAAGAAAGTATTTATACTTTCACTAAATAGAATATTACTCAATTGACAATTGTTAAAAAAAATCAATCCTGCAACTACGCTTTTAAATAAACAGTAATCCATACACAGCTCCTAACCTCCCAACCTAACTACATACTTCAAGCACTATGAAGACTGATTTGACTCCATCTTCACAAAAACAATGTTGATATCCATACCTTTCAAAAAGTGACCAAAAAAAAGACATCAAGCAATCTAGAGTGATCTGACGACACACGCACAAAGAAAAGATAAAAAAATGATTAATACCTTTACAAAACAGTAATGCTCAATTATTACTACAAAGTCTGCACTAGCATACCTGCCTACCTCTAAATGTACTTAAACAAATTCCTGTATTCACACTGACCTACCACACTTTTTGTCTGAAATACATAGTTACCTACCTCAATCCTGCAAATGAACTTATACATGCAGTAAAAAAAATCTAGATCAATACTTTCACTAAACACAATATTACTTTGGAGTGACAAATGTTAATAAAACTCAAACCTGTAACTAAGCTTTAAAAACGGTCTAGATTAATACTTTTACAAAACACATATTAAACCTAATTGACAACACAAAACAGTCCTACCTCACCTTTTTCATGAAAATCAAATTTACGTACCTCAATCCTAATTCATACTTAAGACGCCCCTGAAAATATAATACAAAAAAACCCACAGTATTACACTTAATTGACACCACACAATTCCTGCAAATGAACTAATGAATACAGTGAAAATGTTGAGATTCATACCTTTACAGAAAAGACCAATATAAGAGTGGATATCAAGCAATCTGCAAGCTGATCTGACTAAACAGACAGAAAGAAAGGAAAAGAAAAAAGGATTCATACCTTTACAAAGCAGTAATACTCATAAAAAAAACCCACAACACTATTATTACTACTACAAAATCCACACTTACCTGCCTGCCTACCTCTAAATTTACCTAAATGAATTCCTGTTTTCACACTAACCTACCTCACTTTTTGTCTGAAAAAACAATCAGTAAATAAAAAAAACCTTGAGATTCATACCATTACAGAACACACCAATATAAAAGTAGACACCAAGCACTCTAAAGACTGATGTGACTACATAGTCACAAAGAAAAGAAAAGAAAACATTCATACCTTTAGGAAACAGTAATACTCATAAAACACCCCTTAAATTATGATTACTAATAAATCCACCCTGACCCGCCTACCTACCTACAGACTTCAAGCACTATGAAGACTGACAAAAACAACCAATACGCCCTGCCCCTTATTCACACTTCAGAAGACCCTGAAATTACAATACTGCACAAAACACAATATTAGACATAATTCACACCAAACAATTGTTAATACTACACAATCCTACAAATGAGCTAATAAATACTGTAAAGAATTTTGAGATTCATACTTTTACAGAAGCGACCAACAAAAAAAGGACATCAAGCAATCTAGAGTTATCTGACGACACACGCACAAAGAAAAGAGAAAAAAAATGATTAATACCTTTACAAAACAGTAATGCTCAAATTATTACTACATAGTCTGCACTAACATACCTGCCTACCTCTAAATGTACTTAAATGAATTCCTGTATTCACACTGACCTACCACACTTTTTGTCTGAAATACATAGTTACCTACCTCAATCCTGCAAATGAACTTATACATGCAGTAAAAATAGTCAAGATCAATACTTTCACTAAACACAATATTACTTTGGAGTGACAAATGTTAATAAAACTCGAACCTGCAACTAAGCTTTAAAAAACAGTCTAGATTAATACTTTTACAAAAACATATTAAACCTAATTGACAACACAAAACAGACCTACCTCACCTTTTTCCTGAAAATCTAATTTACCTACCTCAATCCTGCAAAACAGCTCATGAATACAGTAAAAAAAAGAGATTCATCCCTTTACATAAAATACCAACATAAAAGTGGATATCAAGCAATCTAAAGACTGATCTGACTACATCAATACGCCCTGCCCCTAATTCATACTTAAGAAGCCCTTGAAAATATAATACAAAAAAACACAATATTACACTTAATTGACACCACACAATTCCTGCAAATGAACTAATAAATACAGTGAAAATTTTGAGATTCATACCTTTACAGAAAAGACCAATATAAGAGTGGATATCAAGCAATCTGCAAGTTGATCTGACTACAAAGAAAGAAAGAAAGGAAAAGAAAAAAGGATTCATACCTTTAAAAAGCAGTAATACTCATAAAAAAAAACCCACAACACTATTATTACTACTACAAAATCCACACTTACCTGCCTGCCTACCTCTAAATTTACCTAAATGAAATCCTGTTTTCACACTAACCTACCTCACTTTTTGTCTGAAAAAACATAAGTCAATAATAATAAAAAACCTTGAGATTCATACCAATACAGAATACACCAATATAAAAGAAGACACCAAGCACTCTAAAGACTGATGTGACAACACAGTCACAAAGAAAAGAGAAAAGAAAAAAAAACATTCATACCTTTAGAAAACAGTAATACTCATAAAACACCCCTTAAATTATGATTACTAATAAATCCACCCTGACCCGCCTACCTACCTACAGACTTCAAGCACTATGAAGACTGATCTGACTCCCCCTTCACAAAAACAACCAATACACCCTGCCCCTTATTCACACTTCAGAAGACCCTGAAATTACAATACTGCACAAAACAAAATATCACACAACACAATTGTTAATACTACACAATCCTACAAATGAGCTAATAAATACAGTAAAAAAATTGAGATTCATACCTATGCAAAAGCGACAAACAAAAAAAGGACATCAAGCAATCTAGAGTGATCTGATGATACACACACAAAGAAAAAAGAAAAAAAATGATTAATACCTTTACAAAACAGTAATGCTCAAATTATTACTACATAGTCTGCACTAACATACATGCCTACCTCTAAATGTACTTAAATGAATTCCTGTATTCACACTGACCTACCACACTTTTTGTCTGAAATACATAGTTACCTACCTCAATCCTGCAAATGAACTTATACATGCAGTAAAAATAGTCAAGATCAATACTTTCACTAAACACAATATTACTTTGGAGTGACAAATGTTAATAAAACTCGAACCTGCAACTAAGCTTTAAAAAACAGTCTAGATTAATACTTTTACAAAAACATATTAAACCTAATTGACAACACAAAACAGACCTACCTCACCTTTTTCCTGAAAATCTAATTTACCTACCTCAATCCTGCAAAACAGCTCATGAATACAGTAAAAGAAAAAGAGATTCATCCCTTTACATAAAATACCAACATAAAAGTGGATATCAAGCAATCTAAAGACTGATCTGACTACATCAATACGCCCTGCCCCTAATTCATACTTAAGAAGCCCTTGAAAATATAATACAAAAAAAACACAATATTACACTTAATTGACACCACACAATTCCTGCAAATGAACTAATGAATACAGTGAAAATGTTGAGATTCATACCTTTACAGAAAAGACCAATATAAGAGTGGATATCAAGCAATCTGCAAGTTGATCTGACTACATAGACACAAAGAAAGGAAAAGAAAAATGGATTCATACCTTTACAAAGCAGTAATACTCATAAAAAAAACCCACAACAATATTATTATTACTACAAAAATCCACACTTACCTGCCTGCCTACCTCTAAATTTACCTAAATGAATTCCTGTTTTCACACTAACCTACCTCACTTTTTGTCTGAAAAAAAAAAAGTACAGTAAATAAAAAAAACCTTGAGATTCATACCATTACACAACACACCAATATAAAAGTAGACACAAAGCACTCTAAAGACTGATGTGACTACATAGTCACAAAGAAAAGAGAAAAGAAAAAAAACATTCATACCTTTAGGAAACAGTAATACTCATAAAACAACCCTTTAAATTATGATTACTAATAAAACCACCCTGACCCGCCTACCTACCTACAGACTTCAAGCACTATGAAGACTGACAAAAACAACCAATACACCCTGCCCCTTATTCACACTTCAGAAGACCCTGAAATTACAATACTGCACAAAACAAAATATCACACAACACAATTGTTAATACTACACAATCCTACAAATGAGCTAATAAATACAGTAAAAAAATTGAGATTCATACCTATGCAAAAGCGACAAACAAAAAAAGGACATCAAGCAATCTAGAGTGATCTGATGATACACACACAAAGAAAAAAGAAAAAAAATGATTAATACCTTTACAAAACAGTAATGCTCAAATTATTACTACATAGTCTGCACTAACATACATGCCTACCTCTAAATGTACTTAAATGAATTCCTGTATTCACACTGACCTACCACACTTTTTGTCTGAAATACATAGTTACCTACCTCAATCCTGCAAATGAACTTATACATGCAGTAAAAATAGTCAAGATCAATACTTTCACTAAACACAATATTACTTTGGAGTGACAAATGTTAATAAAACTCGAACCTGCAACTAAGCTTTAAAAAACAGTCTAGATTAATACTTTTACAAAAACATATTAAACCTAATTGACAACACAAAACAGACCTACCTCACCTTTTTCCTGAAAATCTAATTTACCTACCTCAATCCTGCAAAACAGCTCATGAATACAGTAAAAGAAAAAGAGATTCATCCCTTTACATAAAATACCAACATAAAAGTGGATATCAAGCAATCTAAAGACTGATCTGACTACATCAATACGCCCTGCCCCTAATTCATACTTAAGAAGCCCTTGAAAATATAATACAAAAAAAACACAATATTACACTTAATTGACACCACACAATTCCTGCAAATGAACTAATGAATACAGTGAAAATGTTGAGATTCATACCTTTACAGAAAAGACCAATATAAGAGTGGATATCAAGCAATCTGCAAGTTGATCTGACTACATAGACACAAAGAAAGGAAAAGAAAAATGGATTCATACCTTTACAAAGCAGTAATACTCATAAAAAAAACCCACAACAATATTATTATTACTACAAAAATCCACACTTACCTGCCTGCCTACCTCTAAATTTACCTAAATGAATTCCTGTTTTCACACTAACCTACCTCACTTTTTGTCTGAAAAAAAAAAAGTACAGTAAATAAAAAAACCTTGAGATTCATACCATTACACAACACACCAATATAAAAGTAGACACAAAGCACTCTAAAGACTGATGTGACTACATAGTCACAAAGAAAAGAGAAAAGAAAAAAAACATTCATACCTTTAGGAAACAGTAATACTCATAAAACAACCCTTTAAATTATGATTACTAATAAAACCACCCTGACCCGCCTACCTACCTACAGACTTCAAGCACTATGAAGACTGACAAAAACAACCAATACACCCTGCCCCTTATTCACACTTCAGAAGACCCTGAAATTACAATACTGCACAAAACAAAATATCACACAACACAATTGTTAATACTACACAATCCTACAAATGAGCTAATAAATACAGTAAAAAAATTGAGATTCATACCTATGCAAAAGCGACAAACAAAAAAAGGACATCAAGCAATCTAGAGTGATCTGATGATACACACACAAAGAAAAAAGAAAAAAAATGATTAATACCTTTACAAAACAGTAATGCTCAAATTATTACTACATAGTCTGCACTAACATACATGCCTACCTCTAAATGTACTTAAATGAATTCCTGTATTCACACTGACCTACCACACTTTTTGTCTGAAATACATAGTTACCTACCTCAATCCTGCAAATGAACTTATACATGCAGTAAAAATAGTCAAGATCAATACTTTCACTAAACACAATATTACTTTGGAGTGACAAATGTTAATAAAACTCGAACCTGCAACTAAGCTTTAAAAAACAGTCTAGATTAATACCTTTACAAAACATATTAAACCTAATTGACAACACAAAACAGACCTACCTCACCTTTTTCCTGAAAATCTAATTTACCTACCTCAATCCTGCAAAACAGCTCATGAATACAGTAAAAGAAAAAGAGATTCATCCCTTTACATAAAATACCAACATAAAAGTGGATATCAAGCAATCTAAAGACTGATCTGACTACATCAATACGCCCTGCCCCTAATTCATACTTAAGAAGCCCTTGAAAATATAATACAAAAAAAAACACAATATTACACTTAATTGACACCACACAATTCCTGCAAATGAACTAATGAATACAGTGAAAATGTTGAGATTCATACCTTTACAGAAAAGACCAATATAAGAGTGGATATCAAGCAATCTGCAAGTTGATCTGACTACATAGACACAAAGAAAGGAAAAGAAAAATGGATTCATACCTTTACAAAGCAGTAATACTCATAAAAAAAACCCACAACAATATTATTATTACTACAAAAATCCACACTTACCTGCCTGCCTACCTCTAAATTTACCTAAATGAATTCCTGTTTTCACACTAACCTACCTCACTTTTTGTCTGAAAAAAAAAAAGTACAGTAAATAAAAAAAACCTTGAGATTCATACCATTACACAACACACCAATATAAAAGTAGACACAAAGCACTCTAAAGACTGATGTGACTACATAGTCACAAAGAAAAGAGAAAAGAAAAAAAACATTCATACCTTTAGGAAACAGTAATACTCATAAAACAACCCTTTAAATTATGATTACTAATAAAACCACCCTGACCCGCCTACCTACCTACAGACTTCAAGCACTATGAAGACTGACAAAAACAACCAATACACCCTGCCCCTTATTCACACTTCAGAAGACCCTGAAATTACAATACTGCACAAAACAAAATATCACACAACACAATTGTTAATACTACACAATCCTACAAATGAGCTAATAAATACAGTAAAAAAATTGAGATTCATACCTATGCAAAAGCGACAAACAAAAAAAGGACATCAAGCAATCTAGAGTGATCTGATGATACACACACAAAGAAAAAAGAAAAAAAATGATTAATACCTTTACAAAACAGTAATGCTCAAATTATTACTACATAGTCTGCACTAACATACATGCCTACCTCTAAATGTACTTAAATGAATTCCTGTATTCACACTGACCTACCACACTTTTTGTCTGAAATACATAGTTACCTACCTCAATCCTGCAAATGAACTTATACATGCAGTAAAAATAGTCAAGATCAATACTTTCACTAAACACAATATTACTTTGGAGTGACAAATGTTAATAAAACTCGAACCTGCAACTAAGCTTTAAAAAACAGTCTAGATTAATACTTTTACAAAAACATATTAAACCTAATTGACAACACAAAACAGACCTACCTCACCTTTTTCCTGAAAATCTAATTTACCTACCTCAATCCTGCAAAACAGCTCATGAATACAGTAAAAGAAAAAGAGATTCATCCCTTTACATAAAATACCAACATAAAAGTGGATATCAAGCAATCTAAAGACTGATCTGACTACATCAATACGCCCTGCCCCTAATTCATACTTAAGAAGCCCTTGAAAATATAATACAAAAAAAACACAATATTACACTTAATTGACACCACACAATTCCTGCAAATGAACTAATGAATACAGTGAAAATGTTGAGATTCATACCTTTACAGAAAAGACCAATATAAGAGTGGATATCAAGCAATCTGCAAGTTGATCTGACTACATAGACACAAAGAAAGGAAAAGAAAAATGGATTCATACCTTTACAAAGCAGTAATACTCATAAAAAAAACCCACAACAATATTATTATTACTACAAAAATCCACACTTACCTGCCTGCCTACCTCTAAATTTACCTAAATGAATTCCTGTTTTCACACTAACCTACCTCACTTTTTGTCTGAAAAAAAAAAAGTACAGTAAATAAAAAAACCTTGAGATTCATACCATTACACAACACACCAATATAAAAGTAGACACAAAGCACTCTAAAGACTGATGTGACTACATAGTCACAAAGAAAAGAGAAAAGAAAAAAAACATTCATACCTTTAGGAAACAGTAATACTCATAAAACAACCCTTTAAATTATGATTACTAATAAAACCACCCTGACCCGCCTACCTACCTACAGACTACAAGCACTATGAAGACTGATCTGACTCTCCCTTCACAAAAGCAACCAATACGCCCTGCCCCTTATTCACACTTCAGAAGACCCTGAAATTACAATACTGCACAAAACAAAATATCACACAACACAATTGTTAATACTACACAATCCTACAAATGAGCTAATAAATACAGTAAAAAAATTGAGATTCATACCTATGCAAAAGCGACAAACAAAAAAAGGACATCAAGCAATCTAGAGTGATCTGATGATACACACACAAAGAAAAAAGAAAAAAAATGATTAATACCTTTACAAAACAGTAATGCTCAAATTATTACTACATAGTCTGCACTAACATACATGCCTACCTCTAAATGTACTTAAATGAATTCCTGTATTCACACTGACCTACCACACTTTTTGTCTGAAATACATAGTTACCTACCTCAATCCTGCAAATGAACTTATACATGCAGTAAAAATAGTCAAGATCAATACTTTCACTAAACACAATATTACTTTGGAGTGACAAATGTTAATAAAACTCGAACCTGCAACTAAGCTTTAAAAAACAGTCTAGATTAATACTTTTACAAAAACATATTAAACCTAATTGACAACACAAAACAGACCTACCTCACCTTTTTCCTGAAAATCAAATTTACGTACCTCAATCCTGCAAATCAGCTCATGAATACAGTAAAAAAAAGTGATTCATCCCTTTACATAAAATACCAATATAAAAGTGGATATCAAGCAATCTAAAGACTGATCTGACTACATCAATAAGCCCTGCCCCTAATTCATACTTAAGAAGCCCCTGAAAATATAATACAAAAAAAACACAATATTACACTTAATTGACACCACACAATTCCTGCAAATGAACTAATGAATACAGTGAAAATGTTGAGATTCATACCTTTACAGAAAAGACCAATATAAGAGTGGATATCAAGCAATCTGCAAGTTGATCTGACTACACAGACACAAAGAAAGGAAAAGAAAAATGGATTCATACCTTTACAAAGCAGTAATACTCATAAAAAAACCCCACAACAATATTATTATTACTACAAAATCCACACTTACCTGCCTGCCTACCTCTAAATTTACCTAAATGAATTCCTGTTTTCACACTAACCTACCTCACTTTTTGTCTGAAAAAAAAAAAGTACAGTAAATAAAAAAACCTTGAGATTCATACCATTACACAACACACCAATATAAAAGTAGACACAAAGCACTCTAAAGACTGATGTGACTACATAGTCACAAAGAAAAGAGAAAAGAAAAAAAACATTCATACCTTTAGGAAACAGTAATACTCATAAAACAACCCTTTAAATTATGATTACTAATAAAACCACCCTGACCCGCCTACCTACCTACAGACTACAAGCACTATGAAGACTGATCTGACTCTCCCTTCACAAAAGCAACCAATACGCCCTGCCCCTTATTCACACTTCAGAAGACCCTGAAATTACAATACTGCACAAAACAAAATATCACACAACACAATTGTTAATACTACACAATCCTACAAATGAGCTAATAAATACAGTAAAAAAATTGAGATTCATACCTATGCAAAAGCGACAAACAAAAAAAGGACATCAAGCAATCTAGAGTGATCTGATAATACACGCACAAAGAAAAAAGAAAAAAAATTATTAATACCTTTACAAAACAGTAATGCTCAAATTATTACTACATAGTCTGCACTAACATACATGCCTACCTCTAAATGTACTTAAATGAATTCCTGTATTCACACTGACCTACCACACTTTTTGTCTGAAATACATAGTTACCTACCTCAATCCTGCAAATGAACTTATACATGCAGTAAAAATAGTCAAGATCAATACTTTCACTAAACACAATATTACTTTGGAGTGACAAATGTTAATAAAACTCAAACCTGCAACTAAGCTTTAAAAAACAGTCTAGATTAATACTTTTACAAAAACATATTAAACCTAATTGACAACACAAAACAGACCTACCTCACCTTTTTCCTGAAAATCAAATTTACGTACCTCAATCCTGCAAATCAGCTCATGAATACAGTAAAAAAAAGTGATTCATCCCTTTACATAAAATACCAACATAAAAGTGGATATCAAGCAATCTAAAGACTGATCTGACTACATCAATACGCCCTGCCCCTAATTCATACTTAAGAAGCCCTTGAAAATATAATAAAAAAAAAAACACAATATTACACTTAATTGACACCACACAATTCCTGCAAATGAACTAATGAATACAGTGAAAATGTTGAGATTCATACCTTTACAGAAAAGACCAATATAAGAGTGGATATCAAGCAATCTGCAAGTTGATCTGACTACACAGACACAAAGAAAGGAAAAGAAAAATGGATTCATACCTTTACAAAGCAGTAATACTCATAAAAAAACCCCACAACAATATTATTATTACTACAAAATCCACACTTACCTGCCTGCCTACCTCTAAATTTACCTAAATGAATTCCTGTTTTCACACTAACCTACCTCACTTTTTGTCTGAAAAAAAAAAAGTACAGTAAATAAAAAAACCTTGAGATTCATACCATTACACAACACACCAATATAAAAGTAGACACAAAGCACTCTAAAGACTGATGTGACTACATAGTCACAAAGAAAAGAGAAAAGAAAAAAAACATTCATACCTTTAGGAAACAGTAATACTCATAAAACAACCCTTTAAATTATGATTACTAATAAAACCACCCTGACCCGCCTACCTACCTACAGACTACAAGCACTATGAAGACTGATCTGACTCTCCCTTCACAAAAGCAACCAATACGCCCTGCCCCTTATTCACACTTCAGAAGACCCTGAAATTACAATACTGCACAAAACAAAATATCACACAACACAATTGTTAATACTACACAATCCTACAAATGAGCTAATAAATACAGTAAAAAAATTGAGATTCATACCTATGCAAAAGCGACAAACAAAAAAAGGACATCAAGCAATCTAGAGTGATCTGATGATACACACACAAAGAAAAAAGAAAAAAAATGATTAATACCTTTACAAAACAGTAATGCTCAAATTATTACTACATAGTCTGCACTAACATACATGCCTACCTCTAAATGTACTTAAATGAATTCCTGTATTCACACTGACCTACCACACTTTTTGTCTGAAATACATAGTTACCTACCTCAATCCTGCAAATGAACTTATACATGCAGTAAAAATAGTCAAGATCAATACTTTCACTAAACACAATATTACTTTGGAGTGACAAATGTTAATAAAACTCGAACCTGCAACTAAGCTTTAAAAAACAGTCTAGATTAATACTTTTACAAAAACATATTAAACCTAATTGACAACACAAAACAGACCTACCTCACCTTTTTCCTGAAAATCTAATTTACCTACCTCAATCCTGCAAAACAGCTCATGAATACAGTAAAAAAAAGAGATTCATCCCTTTACATAAAATACCAACATAAAAGTGGATATCAAGCAATCTAAAGACTGATCTGACTACATCAATACGCCCTGCCCCTAATTCATACTTAAGAAGCCCTTGAAAATATAATACAAAAAAACACAATATTACACTTAATTGACACCACACAATTCCTGCAAATGAACTAATGAATACAGTGAAAATGTTGAGATTCATACCTTTACAGAAAAGACCAATATAAGAGTGGATATCAAGCAATCTGCAAGTTGATCTGACTACACAGACACAAAGAAAGGAAAAGAAAAATGGATTCATACCTTTACAAAGCAGTAATACTCATAAAAAAAACCCACAACAATATTATTATTACTACAAAAATCCACACTTACCTGCCTGCCTACCTCTAAATTTACCTAAATGAATTCCTGTTTTCACACTAACCTACCTCACTTTTTGTCTGAAAAAACATAAGTACAGTAAATAAAAAAACCTTGAGATTCATACCATTACACAACACACCAATATAAAAGTAGACACCAAGCACTCTAAAGACTGATGTGACAACACAGTCACAAAGAAAAGAGAAAAAAAAACATTCATACCTTTAGGAAACAGTAATACTCATAAAACACCCCTTAAATTATGATTACTAATAAATCCACCCTGACCCGCCTACCTACCTACAGACTTCAAGCACTATGAAGACTGATCTGACTCCACCTTCACAAAAACAACCAATACGCCCTGCCCCTAATTCACGCTTCAGAAGACCCTGAAATTACAATACTGCACAAAACACAATATTAGACATAATTCACACAACACAATTGTTAATACTACACAATCCTACAAATGAGCTAATAAATACAGTAAAGACTTTTGAGATTCATACTTTTACAGTAGCGACCAACAAAAAAAGGACATACAGCAATCTAGAGTGATCTGACGACACACGCACAAAGAAAAGAGAAAAAAATTGATTAATAACTTTACAAAACAGTAATGCTCAATTATTACTAAAAAGTCTGCACTAACATACCAGCCTACCTCTAAATTTACTTAAATGAATTCCTGTATTCACACTGACCTACCACACTTTTTGTCTGAAATACATAGTTACCTACCTCAATCCTGCAAATGAACTTATACATGCAGTAAAAATAGTCAAGATCAATACTTTCACTAAACACAATATTACTTTGGAGTGACAAATGTTAATAAAACTCAAACCTGCAACTAAGCTTTAAAAACAGTCTAGATTAATACTTTTACAAAACACAATATTACACCTAATTGACAACACAAAACAGACCTACCTCACCTTTTTCCTGAAAATCAAATTTACGTACCTCAATCCTGCAAATCAGCTCATGAATACAGTCAAAAAATGAGATTCATACCTTTACATAAAATAGCAATATAAAAGTGGATATCAAGCAATCTATACATGCAGTAAAAAAAGTCTAGATCAATACTTTCACTAAACACAATATTGAGGTAGGTAACTATTAATACCTTTACAAAACATAATAAGTACAGTAAATAAAAAAAACTTGAGATTCATACGATACAGAACACACCAATATAAAAGTAGACACCAAGCACTCTAAAGACTGATCTGACGCCATCTTCAAAAAAAACAACCAATATGCCCTGCCCCTAATTCCCCCTTCAGAAGACCCTGAAATTACAATACTGCACAAACCACAATATTACAGATAATTCACAGCACACAATTGTTAATCCTACAAATGAGCTAATAAATACAGTAAAAAATGTTGAGATTCATACCTTGCGACTAAAAAAAAAGGACATCAAGCAACCTGTGATGTGATCTGAAGACAAACGCACAAAGAAAAGAGAAAATTAAAAGATTCATACCTTTACAAAACAGTAATGCTCAATTATTACTACAAAGTCCTCACTTGCCTACCTACCTACCTCATGCAGGAGACCCTGGCAGCACTGAGAAAGCTCCTTCAGTGGAAGGGTACGGCACCCACGATGTGGGATGAAGAAATTTAAAAGGTCTTTCCTGCCAACCGCTGTCTGGCTCTACAACAGCAGACCACGCAAACACAAACATCCAGTTCACTATCTCCATCTCCAAGTGCATATGTGTATATTTACCTACACTGTACATATGTAAAATCTCACAAAAATATATTTTATGTATATACCAACATATTTTTACAT
This sequence comes from Denticeps clupeoides, assembly GCF_900700375.1. Classification (NCBI taxonomy): domain Eukaryota; kingdom Metazoa; phylum Chordata; class Actinopteri; order Clupeiformes; family Denticipitidae; genus Denticeps; species Denticeps clupeoides. Next base: position 19,968,558 of record NC_041716.1, read on the forward strand.
CTCACATTTACTGTTTTAGTTTTTTCTTCTAAGACCAATTATTTGCATACTTGTATATTGAATCTTATATTATACACTCGACATAATGTCTGTGCTATTGTTTTTTGCTGCTCTTATCTTGTACTGTCTACTTCCTGCCGTGACAATGTAAATTTCCAACTTGAGGGACTAATAAATCTTATCTTATCTTATTCCAGCAACTTATTTTAAAAATAAACAGTAGAAAAAAAGTCTAGATTAATATCTTTACAAAACACAACATTACACTTAATTGACACACCACAATTGTTAAAACCACAATCCAGCAAGCAAGTTTTTAAATGAAACAGTAAAAATACACAAACCTGCAAATGAAATAATAAATACAATACAAATTTTTTGGGGATTCATACCTTTCCAGATGTGACCAACATAAAAATGTTGGTCACATCAAGACCTCTGACTACACAGTTCACAATGAACAGAAGAGATTCATCCCTATTCAAAACAATAATACTGCCAGTAATACTGCTGGGGACGGACTGTTGTGGTGGTTTGCTGTAAGAATAATCTGATAAGTTCTTACCCTCGACGCCAAGCCGGACTGAGCGGGGATCCTCGACCGACCTCACCAGAGGGTGGATCATCCTCGTTTGACTCGAGTGCAGTTAGGCAGGTAAACGATGACGTCATCAAATACGAGTTGTAAAAATTTGATTGGAAAAAAAAACATTCAGCGCAAAATGATCGTTTAAGTGTGACATAACGATAAAATTATAAAATACATTTTTATTATACCAGATTTTTATGTTGGCTAATATGCCGCATCGCCCAATATTAGTCTCAGAATGAAACAAATGTCTAGGAGAAATGAGAGATTTCATGGCGCCTTTCTATAAAGGCAATGAACAGTAAAAAAGCATTGTGATGTGAAGCTGGGCATTTCACCTGCTCAGTGACTGGACGGGAAGTCCGCGTGGCTGGGGACCGACTGTTCTGGTGGTTTGCTGTAAAAATAAGTTGATAACTAACTTTTTTTGGTATTTCTTTACCTCGACTGTAAGTCGGACTGGTCTCCGTCAGTCGCGCGTTCCTCTTGTTTGCCCACCGGGGGTCGCGGGGATCCTGTAACCCTCCTCCCCGTTAGGTGCTGGTTCCCGCTTTTCCTACCTCATCCTCATCTGAAGGTGAATTATTCTGCTTTGACTCGAGGGCTGCCGTGCAGGTGTTTAAATAGTCAGTGATGACGTCATCATATTTTTTTCAGCCAATCACATGAGAGTTTGAAAAATCTGATTGGACAAAAAAATATGCAGCGCAAAATTGGCGTTTCTTTGTTTCGTAACTAGCTTTCATGCTGCGAGATTTTAATAATTTATTTTATCATAAATTTTATAATTATTTGTAACATAAAAATATTATTTGTTGTCTAATATGCCGCAGCACTCAATATTTCTCAGAATGAAAAAATGCAACTGCAACTTCAATTAAGGAAGAGAATCTACATTTCTAATGTCCGGAGAGCCAAGGACCAGACAGACTGAATGTTTCCCATGGTGATAAGATGGGCCGAATGAACAATAAGATGAGTGGCAGAAGATGACCTGTTATGGTAATCTTAGGTTATGGTCGCAAGGTTATGGCTGCACTTTAATGCACTAATTAAAAATTAGCTTCTATTGGCAACCGATAAAGCTGTTCGAGATCTGGGGTATCTACGAAGTATGACCCAAGCAGCAGAATTCTGAAGAAGCTGGAGTTTATGGAGAGACTTATGGAGAGAACAAAAAAAAAAGATTATTGAAATAATTAATCTGGGAGGTGACAAGAATGGCAGCAGTGTGTGGTGTAAACAGGGGATGAAGTCGATTAATGTTATGTAGATGAATATACGCAGACCAGGTGATGTAACTGGAATGAGAGCGTAATATCAAATATGACGATACCCAGACTCTTACCTTAGAGGAAGGATAGACAGGGGAATTATCAATATTAATGGGAAAACTATGAGATTTGGCTAAAGTGGACACTGTGCCAAGTAAAATGTTTAATGGTTTGATGGTTTTTAACAAACAGTCTGAAATTGTTCATGCAAATTATGATTATTAAGGTGTGAGTGGAGTTGAGAGGCAACAACTTTCTCAAGGATTTTTGAAACAAAACAAAGATTATCAAAATTATTAAAATCTGCACCAGGCTTTTTGAGAATTGGAATAACTAAAGCAGTTTTCAGAGGTGATGGAACAATTCCAGAAGAATGGATAACAGCGGTTATGAAAGGAATCAATGAGGGGAGACAAACTTTAACTAACACATTTGGGAGAGGGCCACGCTGACAGGTGGATGGTTTAGATTTATATATATATATATTTTTTTTTTAATATATGATAAGTCAATTATAGAGGGAAGAGTGAATAACTGATAGGGAGGCAGCACACAGTCTACTTTTGAGTAAGAAGTCCCTACAGTGTTCATTTGTCAGTATATATCAATGATTTTGAGAGTGAAATAAGAAATGAGTGTTGCAAAATTTAACAGAATACATATAAGAATTTCAGAGTTACCTTCACTGGAACTAATTAAACTAGAGTAGTATGCAGATTAAGCTGAAACAATGCAGTCCTTATAAAATATGATTATTAAGTGAAAGTGATTGTCAAGGTGATAACGATTACCCTTAGTGACCAGTGGCCAGCCATGAAGGGCGCAGTGTGCGGGGACGGTGCTTTACCCAGTGGCACCTCAGTGGCATCTTGGCGAATTGAGATTCGAACCAGCAACCTTCTGATTAATGTCACTAATGTTTAATGTCACTTAAATGTGATATTTGGGAATGTACAGATTTGGGAAGCTATTACATGAACATCGCGAGACCTCCGCCCCTCCCCGAGTCAGCTGGGTGACAGACGTAAACAAACTCAGGTGGAGTGAAGTCATTGAGGGAAACAAAGTCCGGTCGGAGTGGAGATCCTGGACGAGGTGCCCCTTACCAGTGAGAGAGCGGTTGTTTAATAAGCCGAAGTTGGCGCTGCAGTTACATTGCGTGACAGGACCTAGCCTTGCGGTTAACATTATGGTCAGTATTGCTGGGAGCACGACGAGTTCCGGACCAGAATGTCGTTGGAATTGAAGGTTCTCCAGAGTTGTAGTGAAGCAGAGTTGTCGCCGGGTGGTGAACAGTGGTGGTAGTAGTAGTAATAATTATATACTTTATGTCAAAAATGATTGATGACATATCTGTATGAGGAAAAAGCGCGTTATTTATGACCATCTACCCTTCTACATTCTCCCCTTCTCCACTGGACAGTGGACACTGTGCGCGTAATTTATGGCCTTCTCCCTTTCTGCCTTCTCCATCGGACCCAGCGCGTAATTTATGACCTCCTTCCATCCTTCCCCCTTCGGACATCTGTTATGTAAGACAAGTATGTTCCCGCGATGTCCATTCTTACATAAACACTTAGACAGGTTTTAAAAACAGATGTCTTACCACTTTGTTTACAAACTATGGCTGTTGTGGAGGTGTTATAAGCCAGCATACCATTACCTCTTTCTCGCAAACACTGAATCAACGTGTGACATACAAATCTCACACACACCTTAGAACGTTCTTTTAAAACAGAAACCTTATTTTAAGTGTATGGTTTTACTCAACTACTGTTTCAGTGTTTAACACGTTTAAACACAATACTTACACAGACTTATTTTAAAAATACAAACGCATACTCTATTCATATACTGACTGAAATATGGTAGAACCCCCATTTTGTATGTAGGAAGTATCACAGCACCTTCTGGCCCCACTCTATTGCTCACTCCCTTGTGTCGCATTACAGATGTCATATACACTTAGACTAACTTTTAAAACATGTTTCCTTATCACTTGTTTACAAGTTGTTTTCAGTCGTTTTTTTCCAAAAGATACATCACACAATGGTATGTAGGAGGCATCACACCACTGACACGCACACACACACACACGCGCGCGCACACACACACACACACACACAGACTTTTTCTTTTTCTTGCTAAAATAAAACTAATAACACTGTTTTATGAACAAACCTTTCTCACAGAAACGTTAACAAACTATAATTTCTATTTAATTGAACCACACACAGACTTCTGTTTATCAAACTGATTTATTTATGAACATGAAAAAACTTCTCAAATCCTACTTTAAAACCACTATTCTTTTTAATCATGTTTTTTTTTTTTTTTTTTCCACTTTGGATTATGTAATGATAATATTGAAAAATATACCTACGCACTTCTAACCACTTTTTGTAGTTGTTGTAGTTCACATCAGACATATATATATATTTTAGACACGATTTTTAATTTTATTATCAAGTAACTTTCTCAAAATTTCTAAATAAATTTCTTATGTTAACAATTTCATATTTTCTAAAATCGTATCAAGGGGTCTGATTTTTAGAGAGGGGGGTTGCGACTTTTAGGGCTATAATATCAAGAATTTAAAGTTTCAGTTATTTTTTTCTACAGTATATTTGTATTTTTTTAAACCTTCTGATGCTGAAGGGCTTCACTGTTCATAGATTTACTATTTGTATGATTGACACACAACACACACACACACACACACACACACACACACACACATACAGAAAACAGACTTTTTCTTTTCCTTGCTAAAATAAAAACTAATCGTCACGCTGTTTATGAACAAGCCAGAGGTATTTCATTTATGGTTTTCAGATGATATGACACACAAAACGTTAATAAACTATAATTTTTATTTAGTTGAACCATACACAGGCTTTTGTTTATCAAACTGATATATTTATGATCATGAACATTTTTTTTTCAAGATTCTTTTCAGAAAATAAAATCCTACATTATTAACAATGTTAATTTCCTCTGAAACTATCCCAGCTTGTGACCGCTCCTCATTGGCAGTAACAAGGTCTTCAACACCCAGCAGATAACCAACTACTATTTAGTGCTCGCTTGAAACTGATGTTTGCAAAAATGACCATTGTTGGTGGTTTTACGACCCCTCACATCAATGACACAGACCCACAGTTCACACACCCTTAGACTATCTTTTAAAACAGAAACCTTGTTTTTCACTCAAGGTTTTAACTCAACCATCAGTCATTTTCCAAAAGATACATCACATAATGGTATGTAGGAAGCATCACACCATTGACACAGGACATAACCTGTACACACACACACACACATACACAAACAGACTTTTTCTTTTCCATGCTAAAATAAAACTAATCATAATGCTGATTTATGAACATGCCTGAGGTATTTCATCTATGGTTTTCAGATGATATGACACACAAAACGTTAATAAACTATAATTTTTCTTTAGTTGAACCATACACTGATTGATAATGAATAAACAAACAATGAATTACATAATGTTTTTAACACCTTCTGTTTTTCTACGAAAAGGTTTTAAGGTGCAGTAGGACTTTTATCAATCTGATATATTTATGAACATGAAAATGTTGTATTTTTTTTTCAAGATTCTTTTCAGAAATAAAATCCTACATTTATTAACAATGTTAATTTCCTCTGAAACTATCACAGCTTGTGACCGTTCCTCATTTGCAGTAACAAGGTCTTCACCACCCAGCAGATAACCAACTACTATTTAGTGCTCGCTTGAAACTGATGTTTGCAAAAATGACCATTGTTGATTGTTTACGACCCCTCACATCAATGACACAGACCCACAGTTCACACACCCTTAGACTATCTTTTAAAACAGAAACCTTGTTTTTCACTCAAGGTTTTAACTCAACCATCAGTCATTTTCCAAAAGATACATCACATAATGGTATGTAGGAAGCATCACACCATTGACACAGGACATAACCTGTACACACACACACACACACATACACAAACAGACTTTTTCTTTTCCTTGCTAAAATAAAACTAATCATAATGCTGATTTATGAACATGCCTGAGGTATTTCATCTATGGTTTTCAGATGATATGACACACAAAACGTTAATAAACTATAATTTTTCTTTAGTTGAACCATACACTGATTGATAATGAATAAACAAACAATGAATTACATAATGTTTTTAACACCTTCTGTTTTTCTACGAAAAGGTTTTAAGGTGCAGTAGGACTTTTATCAAACTGATATATTTATGAACATGAAAATGTTGTATTTTTTTTTCAAGATTCTTTTCAGAAATATAATCCTACATTTATTAACAATGTTAATTTCCTCTGAAACTATCCCAGCTTGTGACCGCTCCTCATTTGCAGTAACAAGGTCTTCACCACCCAGCAGATAACCAACTACTATTTAGTGCTCGCTTGAAACTGATGTTTGCAAAAATGACCATTGTTGATGGTTTACGACCCCTCACATCAATGACACAGACCCACAGTTCACACACCCTTAGACTATCTTTTTAAAACAGAAACCATGTTTTTCACTCAAGGTTTTACTCAACCTATTGTTTCAGTGTTAAACACATACTAAACACAATACTAATTTTAATACAACGCAAACACTGTTCATATACTTACTGAATATGTTATCCCATCAGTCATTTTCCAAAAGATACATCAGATAATGGTATGTAGGAAGCATCACACCATTGACACAGGACATAACCTGTTAACACACACACACACAAACAGACTTTTTCTTTTCCTTGCTAAAATAAAACTAATCATAATGCTGATTTATGAACAAACCTTTCTCCAAAGGTGTCTCATCTATGGTTTTCAGATGATATGCCACACAAAAACTAATTGTAACACTGTTTTATGAACAAACCGTTCTCCAAAGGTGTCTCATCTTTGGTTTGCCGCACAAAAACGTTAACAAACTATAATTTCTATTTAACGAACCTCACACAGACTTCTGTTTATCAAACTGATATATTTATGAACATGAAAAAACTTTTCAACATTCTTTTTAATCATGTTTTTCCACTATGGATTATGTAATGATAATATTGAAAAATATACCTACACACTTTCTAACCACTTTTTAATATAGTTCACATCAGACATATATATATTTTAGACATGATTTTTCATATTATTATCAAGTAACTTCAAATAAATTTCTCATGTTAACAATTTCATATTTTCTGAAATCGTATCAAGGGGTGTGATTTTTAGGGAGGGGGCTTGCAACTTTAGGGCTATAATAACAAAGAATTTAAAGTTTCATTTATTTGTATATTTTTTTCTACAGTATATTTGTATTTTTTTTTATCCTTCTGATGCTGAAGTGCTTCATTGTTTGTAGATTTTCTATCTGTATGATTGATTCTCGCTGGTCATATTATTAGGTAGACCTCGTTAGTACTCGGGTGGACCACCTTATGCCTTTAGAACCACCTTATTCTTCATGGCATAGCCTCAAAAAAGGGGTGGAAATATTCCTCAGATATATTGGTCCATAGAGACATGATAGCATCATGTAGCTGCGGCAGATTTATCTGCTGGCTGTCTATGATATCCAAAGCCAATATCCGAAGGTGTTCTGTTTGGATCGAGACCTGGTGAATGTAGAGTATAGCGAACTCAATGTCCTGTTCAAGTAACTAGTCTGAGATGGTTTGAGCTTTGTGACTTGGTGTATTATGCTGTATTTAAGTAGCCATCAAAAAGGGGATACACTGTGGTAATAAGGGGATGGACATGTCAGCAGCAATACTAATTTATGTGTACATCTATGGTATTTATCAGACAGCCTTATCCAGAGTGACTTACAATCGGTAGTTACATGGACAGTCCCCCTGAGAGACCAACACCAGCCTGAACCACTAGATCCAGGGTCGGATGCATCCATGCTTACATGTTGATTACACCACATTTTGACCCTACCAGCTGAATGTTAAATTGTTTTGATAATTCTCCAATCTTCAGTTTTCTAGTTAATAATGTAGAATAAAAAAAATAATAATAATAAAAAAAAAAATTAAATATACTTTTTGGCATTTACTGTCAGTGTTACTCTTCCACAAATAACTTAAAAATACTAAAGATCCTTCAATACAAATCAGATATTTTAAACTTGATGTGACAATGACAAAATGCACTTTAAACCTTGCCACCACATATCTTTTTAAACACAACACAATATATGTTTTAATGCAACCCAGCAACATTACTTCATGGCCATTTACAAGAACCCTCTAAGGTGTCAGTGCTGAACTGTTTGGTTGAAAAACTTAAATCCCCCCCCAAAAATCCAATAATTGGCTAACAATGGCATAAACATATGAGGTGCTGCTTTTCTAATGCTTGCAAAAACAAAAAAAAAACAAACAAACAAAAAAAAAAACACTAAGTTTACTAAATAATGAGGTTACAAGTCTTATCAGTGAACAATACCGAGATAATTATTATAAAAATTATTATAAAAATTCCTTGCACTCATACTGTACTTGGAGAAAATGGAATGTTTTGTGGTAACGTTTGGCACTGTTACGCGCTATATTACGCACACTTGTGCTTGCTCTGGAACGGGCAGATGGTCGTCCTGGTGGCAGCGCAGATCAGACAGCCGTGTATACATTTATTTTAACAAAGTAACTGTATTCTGATTATCTCTCATTTAAACGGTACATGCATTCCGTCACTCCCCGACACTGTCCTCATACATTGTTTGTTCTGACATTTTGAGTCTGCCCTTTATCCTGTGACATCAACAAGGCTTTTTGTCTACACAACTGTTGCTAACCGGATCTTTTCTCTTTTTCAGACCTGGTAAACCCTACATATGGTTGTGCATGACAGTAGATCACCAGTTTCGAAAACTGCAATCGTGTCTCGTCCAGAACCACTTAAATATTCTTTTACCCCCATTCTAATGACTGGTTTGGAGTTCAGAAAATTGTTTTCACCACGTCTAGATGAGCTGTTTGTGTTAACCTACATGTAAAAGGAAAGGCCAGGCTGTATTTGACAGCACTGTTTAACCCCACTTAAAACCAATTTAAACGAGTACAAATTGTATTATACTGAATACATAAAAACTATATGCAATCACAATAATAAACATAACCAGTAAAAAATCCATAACCTGATTGAAAGTGAAGGGAATTGATTTGTGGTTATGGGTCAGAAACTACATAAAACAGTGAAAAAAGGGGATTCTTCAGTCTGCTTAATGCTGATAAAACAACCGTAATCAAATACTTTTATCCAAAACTAATTCCTACAATGCAAAAAAACATTCAGCAAAATATAAACTCGTAAATAAATGTATTTACCAATCCACAATATCACCACAATGTATAATATTAAAAGGAGAAATAAGTCAAACAAAATGCACTTCTAAGTCCTTGCCAGACAGAGGTCTCTCATCTGAAAAAGAATAGGTGGACGACCCTAAAATGAATGAAATAATATCTAAATGCTGTTAACAGCCATTGAAAATTATTAAATCAGATGCCTCTTTCAGTCCAGCACAGATAGAAAGCTCTGATAAGGTTGTGGATAAGCCATTCACACGATAAAAGAGGACTTTACATCATGATTTGATGTTTACTATGTGCTATTCAGGGTATTCAAGGAGAATTGAAGTCAGCGTCAGCACACCATCCACCCCCACTGTCAAGCATAGAGGTGGAAATATTTTGCTTTTGGGGTGTTTTTCTACTAAGGGTACAGGACAGCTTCACCGACGGGAAAATGGACGGAGCCATGTATCGTAAAATCCTGAGCGACAACCTCCTTCCCCCTGCGGGGAAATTGACAATGGGTCATGGATGGTGTGCTGACGCTGACTTCAATTCTCCTTGAATACCCTGAATAGCACATAGTAAACATCAAATCATGATGTAAAGTCCTCTTTTATCGTGTGAATGGCTTATCCACAACCTTATCAGAGCTTTCTATCTGTGCTGGACTGAAAGAGGCATCTGATTTAATAATTTTCAATGGCTGTTAACAGCATTTAGATATTATTTCATTCATTTTAGGGTCGTCCACCTATTCTTTTTCAGATGAGAGACCTCTGTCTGGCAAGGACTTAGAAGTGCATTTTGTTTGACTTATTTCTCCTTTTAATATTATACATTGTGGTGATATTGTGGATTGGTAAATACATTTATTTACGAGTTTATATTTTGCTGAATGTTTTTTTGCATTGTAGGAATTAGTTTTGGATAAAAGTATTTGATTACGGTTGTTTTATCAGCATTAAGCAGACTGAAGAATCCCCTTTTTTCACTGTTTTATGTAGTTTCTGACCCATAACCACAAATCAATTCCCTTCACTTTCAATCAGGTTATGGATTTTTTACTGGTTATGTTTATTATTGTGATTGCATATAGTTTTTATGTATTCAGTATAATACAATTTGTACTCGTTTAAATTGGTTTTAAGTGGGGTTAAACAGTGCTGTCAAATACAGCCTGGCCTTTCCTTTTACATGTAGGTTAACACAAACAGCTCATCTAGACGTGGTGAAAACAATTTTCTGAACTCCAAACCAGTCATTAGAATGGGGGTAAAAGAATATTTAAGTGGTTCTGGACGAGACACGATTGCAGTTTTCGAAACTGGTGATCTACTGTCATGCACAACCATATGTAGGGTTTACCAGGTCTGAAAAAGAGAAAAGATCCGGTTAGCAACAGTTGTGTAGACAAAAAGCCTTGTTGATGTCACAGGATAAAGGGCAGACTCAAAATGTCAGAACAAACAATGTATGAGGACAGTGTCGGGGAGTGACGGAATGCATGTACCGTTTAAATGAGAGATAATCAGAATACAGTTACTTTGTTAAAATAAATGTATACACGGCTGTCTGATCTGCGCTGCCACCAGGACGACCATCTGCCCGTTCCAGAGCAAGCACAAGTGTGCGTAATATAGCGCGTAACAGTGCCAAACGTTACCACAAAACATTCCATTTTCTCCAAGTACAGTATGAGTGCAAGGAATTTTTATAATAATTTTTATAATAATTATCTCGGTATTGTTCACTGATAAGACTTGTAACCTCATTATTTAGTAAACTTAGTGTTTTTTTTTTTTGTTTGTTTGTTTTTTTTTTGTTTTTGCAAGCATTAGAAAAGCAGCACCTCATATGTTTATGCCATTGTTAGCCAATTATTGGATTTTTGGGGGGGATTTAAGTTTTTCAACCAAACAGTTCAGCACTGACACCTTAGAGGGTTCTTGTAAATGGCCATGAAGTAATGTTGCTGGGTTGCATTAAAACATATATTGTGTTGTGTTTAAAAAGATATGTGGTGGCAAGGTTTAAAGTGCATTTTGTCATTGTCACATCAAGTTTAAAATATCTGATTTGTATTGAAGGATCTTTAGTATTTTTAAGTTATTTGTGGAAGAGTAACACTGACAGTAAATGCCAAAAAGTATATTTAATTTTTTTTTTTAATTATTATTATTTTTTTTATTCTACATTATTAACTAGAAAACTGAAGATTGGAGAATTATCAAAACAATTTAACATTCAGCTGGTAGGGTCAAAATGTGGTGTAATCAACATGTAAGCATGGATGCATCCGACCCTGGATCTAGTGGTTCAGGCTGGTGTTGGTCTCTCAGGGGGACTGTCCATGTAACTACCGATTGTAAGTCACTCTGGATAAGGCTGTCTGATAAATACCATAGATGTACACATAAATTAGTATTGCTGCTGACATGTCCATCCCCTTATTACCACAGTGTATCCCCTTTTTGATGGCTACTTAAATACAGCATAATACACCAAGTCACAAAGCTCAAACCATCTCAGACTAGTTACTTGAACAGGACATTGAGTTCGCTATACTCTACATTCACCAGGTCTCGATCCAAACAGAACACCTTCGGATATTGGCTTTGGATATCATAGACAGCCAGCAGGTAAATCTGCCGCAGCTACATGATGCTATCATGTCTCTATGGACCAATATATCTGAGGAATATTTCCACCCCTTTTTTGAGGCTATGCCATGAAGAATAAGGTGGTTCTAAAGGCATAAGGTGGTCCACCCGAGTACTAACGAGGTCTACCTAATAATATGACCAGCGAGAATCAATCATACAGATAGAAAATCTACAAACAATGAAGCACTTCAGCATCAGAAGGATAAAAAAAAATACAAATATACTGTAGAAAAAAATATACAAATAAATGAAACTTTAAATTCTTTGTTATTATAGCCCTAAAGTTGCAAGCCCCCTCCCTAAAAATCACACCCCTTGATACGATTTCAGAAAATATGAAATTGTTAACATGAGAAATTTATTTGAAGTTACTTGATAATAATATGAAAAATCATGTCTAAAATATATATATGTCTGATGTGAACTATATTAAAAAGTGGTTAGAAAGTGTGTAGGTATATTTTTCAATATTATCATTACATAATCCATAGTGGAAAAACATGATTAAAAAGAATGTTGAAAAGTTTTTTCATGTTCATAAATATATCAGTTTGATAAACAGAAGTCTGTGTGAGGTTCGTTAAATAGAAATTATAGTTTGTTAACGTTTTTGTGCGGCAAACCAAAGATGAGACACCTTTGGAGAACGGTTTGTTCATAAAACAGTGTTACAATTAGTTTTTGTGTGGCATATCATCTGAAAACCATAGATGAGACACCTTTGGAGAAAGGTTTGTTCATAAATCAGCATTATGATTAGTTTTATTTTAGCAAGGAAAAGAAAAAGTCTGTTTGTGTGTGTGTGTGTTAACAGGTTATGTCCTGTGTCAATGGTGTGATGCTTCCTACATACCATTATCTGATGTATCTTTTGGAAAATGACTGATGGGATAACATATTCAGTAAGTATATGAACAGTGTTTGCGTTGTATTAAAATTAGTATTGTGTTTAGTATGTGTTTATCTTTTGGAAAATGACTGATGGTTGAGTTAAAACCTTGAGTGAAAAACAAGGTTTCTGTTTTAAAAGATAGTCTAAGGGTGTGTGAACTGTGGGTCTGTGTCATTGATGTGAGGGGTCGTAAACAATCAACAATGGTCATTTTTGCAAACATCAGTTTCAAGCGAGCACTAAATAGTAGTTGGTTATCTGCTGGGTGGTGAAGACCTTGTTACTGCAAATGAGGAACGGTCACAAGCTGTGATAGTTTCAGAGGAAATTAACATTGTTAATAAATGTAGGATTTTATTTCTGAAAAGAATCTTGAAAAAAAAATACAACATTTTCATGTTCATAAATATATCAGATTGATAAAAGTCCTACTGCACCTTAAAACCTTTTCGTAGAAAAACAGAAGGTGTTAAAAACATTATGTAATTCATTGTTTGTTTATTCATTATCAATCAGTGTATGGTTCAACTAAAGAAAAATTATAGTTTATTAACGTTTTGTGTGTCATATCATCTGAAAACCATAGATGAAATACCTCAGGCATGTTCATAAATCAGCATTATGATTAGTTTTATTTTAGCATGGAAAAGAAAAAGTCTGTTTGTGTATGTGTGTGTGTGTGTGTACAGGTTATGTCCTGTGTCAATGGTGTGATGCTTCCTACATACCATTATGTGATGTATCTTTTGGAAAATGACTGATGGTTGAGTTAAAACCTTGAGTGAAAAACAAGGTTTCTGTTTTAAAAGATAGTCTAAGGGTGTGTGAACTGTGGGTCTGTGTCATTGATGTGAGGGGTCGTAAAACCACCAACAATGGTCATTTTTGCAAACATCAGTTTCAAGCGAGCACTAAATAGTAGTTGGTTATCTGCTGGGTGTTGAAGACCTTGTTACTGCCAATGAGGAGCGGTCACAAGCTGGGATAGTTTCAGAGGAAATTAACATTGTTAATAATGTAGGATTTTATTTTCTGAAAAGAATCTTGAAAAAAAAATGTTCATGATCATAAATATATCAGTTTGATAAACAAAAGCCTGTGTATGGTTCAACTAAATAAAAATTATAGTTTATTAACGTTTTGTGTGTCATATCATCTGAAAACCATAAATGAAATACCTCTGGCTTGTTCATAAACAGCGTGACGATTAGTTTTTATTTTAGCAAGGAAAAGAAAAAGTCTGTTTTCTGTATGTGTGTGTGTGTGTGTGTGTGTGTGTGTGTGTGTGTGTTGTGTGTCAATCATACAAATAGTAAATCTATGAACAGTGAAGCCCTTCAGCATCAGAAGGTTTAAAAAAATACAAATATACTGTAGAAAAAAATAACTGAAACTTTAAATTCTTGATATTATAGCCCTAAAAGTCGCAACCCCCCTCTCTAAAAATCAGACCCCTTGATACGATTTTAGAAAATATGAAATTGTTAACATAAGAAATTTATTTAGAAATTTTGAGAAAGTTACTTGATAATAAAATTAAAAATCGTGTCTAAAATATATATATATGTCTGATGTGAACTACAACAACTACAAAAAGTGGTTAGAAGTGCGTAGGTATATTTTTCAATATTATCATTACATAATCCAAAGTGGAAAAAAAAAAAAAAAAACATGATTAAAAAGAATAGTGGTTTTAAAGTAGGATTTGAGAAGTTTTTTCATGTTCATAAATAAATCAGTTTGATAAACAGAAGTCTGTGTGTGGTTCAATTAAATAGAAATTATAGTTTGTTAACGTTTCTGTGAGAAAGGTTTGTTCATAAAACAGTGTTATTAGTTTTATTTTAGCAAGAAAAAGAAAAAGTCTGTGTGTGTGTGTGTGTGTGTGCGCGCGCGTGTGTGTGTGTGTGCGTGTCAGTGGTGTGATGCCTCCTACATACCATTGTGTGATGTATCTTTTGGAAAAAAAACGACTGAAAACAACTTGTAAACAAGTGATAAGGAAACATGTTTTAAAAGTTAGTCTAAGTGTATATGACATCTGTAATGCGACACAAGGGAGTGAGCAATAGAGTGGGGCCAGAAGGTGCTGTGATACTTCCTACATACAAAATGGGGGTTCTACCATATTTCAGTCAGTATATGAATAGAGTATGCGTTTGTATTTTTAAAATAAGTCTGTGTAAGTATTGTGTTTAAACGTGTTAAACACTGAAACAGTAGTTGAGTAAAACCATACACTTAAAATAAGGTTTCTGTTTTAAAAGAACGTTCTAAGGTGTGTGTGAGATTTGTATGTCACACGTTGATTCAGTGTTTGCGAGAAAGAGGTAATGGTATGCTGGCTTATAACACCTCCACAACAGCCATAGTTTGTAAACAAAGTGGTAAGACATCTGTTTTTAAAACCTGTCTAAGTGTTTATGTAAGAATGGACATCGCGGGAACATACTTGTCTTACATAACAGATGTCCGAAGGGGGAAGGATGGAAGGAGGTCATAAATTACGCGCTGGGTCCGATGGAGAAGGCAGAAAGGGAGAAGGCCATAAATTACGCGCACAGTGTCCACTGTCCAGTGGAGAAGGGGAGAATGTAGAAGGGTAGATGGTCATAAATAACGCGCTTTTTCCTCATACAGATATGTCATCAATCATTTTTGACATAAAGTATATAATTATTACTACTGGTAGTAGCCTAGTGGGTAACACACTCGCCTATGAACCAGAAGACCCAGGTTCAAATCCCACTTACTACCTTTGTGTCCCTGAGCAAGACAATTAACTGTGAGTGTCTCCAGGGGGGGACTGTCCCTGTAACTACTGACTACTGACTCATAAATGCTGTAAATGTAAAAAACAATGTCAGTCCTGAACAAGTAGTCTCGGTCATATTTCGTCATCACGGGGTGACTGAAATATTCTCACATTATAACCATCTCTCTCTCCAAATAGGCCAAATCATTTTATTGAACTGTTCCACAGTTCCATGTATTCAACATGTCTTAGCAATTAATAACACAAATTTATTATTTCTTATTAACTGTTAATGAACACCCCCTTTCCTCCTGCCCATCAGACAGACCCGGGCCACTTTTGACCATCTGACAATGGACGGGATTGGCCGGGACGGCGACAGGATGGTGGTTTAGTGGAATGTCACTCTTACTTGAGAGCCCTCCGTCGAATTAGGCTTCAACAAGATCAAGTTGATATTTTTTTGTATTTTACATTTGCAACTGTCTTAATTAAATAAATCAATGTATAAAGCTATTCACTGTCTTGTGAGTAAATCCACACTAGCAGTGGAATTTATTGTGTTGCAAGTGGGGCGGCACCTAAAATCCTGCCTAGTGGTTCAAATTTGTTAGAGCCAGCCCTGCATACTCGTCCTATTTGAGTTATCAGCAATATTTTATTTAATTTAGCTCACAGTAATTTGAGTAGTTTACCATTTTTGCATCCTAGATTTTGATTATATCTGTTACAGTGTATTTTCGCATTCTGAATAAATACATATAGCCTAATGCAGGAGCTGGACCTTAGAAAGTGGAGTGTAATTCTGCAGAATTCTCAATGCAAAGCAGTTTAGCATCCTGAAGCATCCTCTCATTTACATTTACATTTATGGCATTTGGCATTATCCAAATCAACTTACAACGTGCTTTCATGTTACCATCAGTTCTGGTTCACTAGGACTCAAACCATGAATACAATAATTTATTCACTGTTGAAAATAACTTTCTTATAAGACTATAAGAAAGTTACAAGTTAGTCTAAGTATTCTCTAAAGAGAAAAGTCTTAATATGCCGTTTGAAAATACTGAGCGACTGTGTTGTTCTGGCCTCAAGGGGAAGTTCATTCCACCACCTAGGGGCCAAGACAGAGAAGAGCCTAGATGAGTGTCTTCCTCGCTGTAGCCAGCAAATGCACTGGTGGCGTAATGGGAAAGTGAAGTGACTGTCAATGTGACACACATCTACGGTGCACACAATGAAATTGTCCTCTTCATTTAACCCATCACCTTTAGTGAGCAGTGGGCAGCCATTAAAGGTTCCAGCAGTGTGTGGGGACGGTGCTTTTGCTCACCACTTACTGTCCAGCCACTGAAAGCTGGAATCCTGATGCTTTCCTGACTCACAATGTTGCAAAACACATTTTATGTAACTGCAAGGGTCCCAATTGCAGTGTTACCACCCTGGAGCACAACCTCCACCAAGATCTCTGTCAGGAGTTCACGAGGAAGCAGAAAATGTACATATTTAAATTTAAATGCCGGTTCAATTAAATACAAGCCAAAACTTTAGTTTAAAAGGAAATTGCAAATGCAAACCTACAAGATGGTTTTCACGTTCAAATGAAGAGGGAGAGAAACGATGAATTCAGAGAAGCGCAGAATTGTTTTTTCGGGAACAACAAAACCAAAAACTAATCGACCAAATGCACTGAAGGGGTCCCGTATCAGTCTGAATGGATCTTCACTCTGCTGAAAAACCCTGTGGCCAGCCTTGACTAGCACCTGAATCCTAAGTCTTTAGAATGGCATAGATCATTGTTGCCTAGCCAGACACCAATCCTGTATGGACAAATGGTTCACACAGCAAGGAACACAGACTCTGGGAAAAACTTGGGACATGAGGACTCCTGGTGCAGTGAAAAGGCAGAAGGGTTATTCAATTGGTATTTTTGGTATATATATTTTTTTTAAAAAAGATCTTATTTAAGATACATAACATTTTTACACAACTCATAAGATTTGTTTTATATTGATATATTTCAGAATTTCTTGAATAGAAGAAGACACATTATAGATTGCCTCGATGTCTCAGTGGTATAAAACATACCTCGGAGAAGTCAAACATACAGAGAATACTATAAAAGAGGGACACAATGAAATGTATAGTATTATGTATAGTATAGTAGTATAGTAATCACAAACACTCCACATTTCATTTGGATCAGATACAGAATCGGCCAAGTATGTGGCTGTAAGCGAACACGATAGTGTCTGACCGGCCCTACAGTATAAAGACAGCAATCTACAATTTATTCAATATTTTATACACACAAAAAACACAAAGATCTAATACAAGTGTACGTGAAGTATATTTGTAATATTGCAGGTGATAAGCAGTGCGACAGCTCAGCTTCTTAGGAGGGTGACGGCGAGGGGAAAGGGAAGGATCTTTTCATCGTTCTGTTTAAGAGGGTTGCCCTGGCCCAGCAGGTGGTGGCATTTCCTTGTCTTAGTCCTGAATATCCTCATGTGTCTCTAGTTGGCTGCATGATGGCATGAGAGTTAGTGACATGGCCTCACACCTCCAAGGTAGAGATAGCATGCTCTTCCCGTGTTGGTGCAGGTTTCCTCTGGGTTCTCTAGTTTCTCCCTCCATCCAAAGGCACGCGCACTAAGTGAATTGCCGACTCTAAAAGTGTCAGTAATCACGTGTGTGGACTGCAGTGGGCAGGCACCACTCCTTGGGTGAGTGTCCTGGGCTGGGCTTGTAGCCACGACCCTGAGCAGGACTACGTTAAGGATAGCGAGTGAGTGAATGTTTCTGTTTCCCTAATTAGAAACTAGTCCCTTCATTTCCCCATTCCCCTGTTTCCCACTTGTTGCATTACAGTTGTTGTTGCTGTTGTGTACTGTCGTGTTCCCTGTCAGCTAGAAGTGTTTCTTCCCATCGTGCCCTTTTTCACATTTTTGTATTTAAGTTCAATAATGTCGTGAAGTTGTGTCTCGTACTGCATCTCCTGCCCTGAAATGAGAAAAACAATTGGTTGCCATTTCCATGTCCATGACACCCCTCCCTTAAAGTATTGACACGGTGGTATTTATTATTGTGCAGATATGGCCTGAGGCTCAATTAATTCACAGTCCTATAAATCTACAGAAAAAGAGCAGAAAACTGTATGTTGACTTTGTTGTACCTTTTTTGACGTCCCATCCTCCGGAGAATGTCAGCAGATGACCTGCATTCACCAGGTTATATTTTAAGTTCATCAAATATCTGTTTAATTTGTGAACTGTTTTCTCTTTCAAAAATAATTTATTTACGTTCATTTCTAATATCAAGCCAGTTAATATTAAACTGAAAGATCCAGGGAAAATAATTAAATTAAATGATTCTCTATCACTAACAGTTTGCATACCTGTGCAGCTGAATATAACTATTAATATTTAATGTGGTCATTTCTTTAATTTTCTTTAATTTGATGGCTGTAACCTTTGCAAACAGTCATTTAACACCCTGTATGACTTTTTATTGATGTCTGAGTTGCTTGTGGGGTGAAATAAAGATGGGTCCTTAGGATTTTTGATACCATGGAAGTTTGGATGTCATATTTCAGAAATGAAATTTGCAAGAATCAACAGGTAGTGCTTTCATGGCTGTCTGCATACCACAGTGACCGCAGTCTAACTATTACTGTTCATCTCTCTCCCCCGAAGGCTTCCAGGGCTCATATCCTGTGTAGTCCTTCCAGAAAAAGCCAGCTTCTTTTGCATTCATTTGTGTTTATCCCTAAAGCAACATTATTCCCTTGAACTTAAAGAGGCCTTATCCATTTGTAGAACCTTTCTGCAACTCCAGCATTGAGTGAACTGCAGTGGTTCACATTCTTGCCAAAAATGTGATTGCTTTTTCTCCTACAGGTAGGCTTTTATATGTTTATGCTTACTCTCAGGTGTGTGAATATTTGCAGTCATAGTTAAAATGATTGATGGAGCTGTATTTACCCAAGACAACTGAGACTAACAGCAAAGGTCTCTAAAAATTGATTTGTTGTAAAATATTGATTACAATTATGTAATTACCTACTGTTAAATAATACAATTTCCAAAGGCTCAAAAATATGGAGATTATCTAATTGTATCAATTACACAATCATCACATGGAATAATAACGTTTAATGGTTTGAATAATCGATTGCCAGGCCTTGTTTTAATCCATAGTGTGACCATTTTCCCTGTTAGCAGCAGGTGGCACTCTTCTGATGTGGACCTGTGCTCTGTGAGTGTGAAGTATAACAACAATCACACCACTAAACTTTTTTTTAAGCAAATGGATGACCAAGTCGCTGTTCTTTTTACTCTATGAGACTATTTTGTTTCTCAGAGGAAAGAGGGACAAAATATTTTATGAATGTGATGCTGTTTCTTGTTCTTTGTAGTTTCACATGATAAACCTTTGGGAATGTGACTACATCTGAATTCAGACCAAAACAGAGTCACTCACAACATGCAACAGGATGACTGAGCTGCCTCTATCAGACATCTGCTGCAGGTCTCTTAACCAATGGCACACTCACTTACAGATAAGAAACCTGTGAGGCCCAGATTCACATCTTTCACAGCTGATGACCATTCTTCGGCAGAACAAGAAAGTCTGTATTTATGACTGCCACTGAAAATATGTTTCACATACATAAGCATGCTTTGTGCAAACTGACTGAGTGGGTGTACTGTGGAGAAGGCCTAAGAGATCCAAAGCAGTTTCATTTACATTTACATTTACATTTACATTTACATTTACATTTACGGCATTTATGAGACGCCCTTATCCAGAGCGACTTACAATCAGTAGTTACAGGGACAGTCCCCCCCTGGAGCAGCTTATGGTTAAGTGTCTTGCTCAGGGACACAATGGTGGTAAGCAAGATTTGAACCTGGGTCTTCTGGTTCATAGTCGAGTGTGTTACCCACTAGACTACTACCACCCTCAGTTTCAGAAAATTGAGCAATGATGACAGTAGTGCGGCATAACTGAGACACTTGTCACTTATACTTGTACTAGGAGCTTCATGGTGGATGTATACCAAAGTGAGTACGCCCCTCACTTTTATTGTAAATATTTTATTCTATCTTTTCCGACACAATGTAGTAAGTAGTAAGTAAGTAGTGACTCAGCCGTTTGGGACATATGTGACAGTGTATTTCTTGGTGCTGGTTCCAAGCCTGGGTAAATGGGGAGGGTTGCATTAAGAAGGGGATCCAACGTAAAATCATTTATGGTGACGACCAGACCCGTTGTGGGAGCAGCCTACACATTGGCAACAAAAGTGAGGACACCCCTAGGTGAAAATGTTCCCATTTATCAATTTCCCCTCTCTGTCAGGTGTGAATGGGGTGCTAAACTCACTCTAACACTCTTTCATACTGGACGCTGTAGCTCAACATGGCACTTCATCACAAAGAAGTGGAGAAAACAATTTTTGCTCTACATAAAGATGGTCGAGGCTATAAGCAGACTGCCAACACCCATGGTGGCCAAGACCATACAACGGTTAAACAGGACAGGTGCCACTCAGAACAGACCTCGCTATGGTCATCTTGAGTGCGGCCAGCATTGCTGCAGAGGTTGCTCAGTGCCTGTCAGTGTTCAGGTCATACACACACCGCAACAAACTGGTCTGCTGTTGTCAGACCAGTTTGGCTACTGTCCCAGCAAGACGCATCTTCTGAAGATTATGCACAAGAAAGCCCGAGCAGACTAAGGGCATGTCCTATGGTCTGATAGGAACAAGATCAACTTATTGGGCTCAGATGGTGTCAAGCGTGTGTGAGGCTGCGGAAACTGGGCTGCATGTCAGTATTCCAACATGATGATGACCCCAAACACACTGGCTAAACAAACGGAGGGTGAAGAGGCGGGACTGGCCAAGCACTAATCATCACATTAGTGATGTAATTAAGAATGTGGGGATAGTTCATTGAGGAAATTCCGATTTATAGTGCATGGTTTGTTGATGCACTGTTTTACCCAGTGCGAATCCTCATTCAGTCAAAAAATACTACCACACGTTCCTTGCCTGAGCCCTGCTGAGGTGTTTGGAAGTCACAGACCAGGCCATTCCCACTAGTGCACTTTTTTGAGCTTTTTGTGGTGCTGCACAGGCCGGCTCCCTTCCACCACACATTCACACTGTACCACGCTAAAGCCATAACTTGTACCACAGCCAACAACAGCAGATGCATATCTACAGAACACAGATTCATGAACATACCCAATTGTACTTCTATTCACACTAAACAAACAGTGGATTTACAAAATTAGACATATTATAATATATGAAGGTTAGCAAATAGGACATGTAGCAGGAGTCTAAGTGATACAATTGCCTGGAATTGTGCAAATATGTTTATTTGCTCGGGCAAACACAGGAACGTGCTGTTATTTACTTTGGCTAAGAGCTTATCTTTTCTCAGAGTGTTATGAGAGACATATTTGTGGGTGGCCCTGGACACCTTTGTGGTTTCGGTGCTTTGATAAAACTGTCCCATCAGGATCGCTTTGTTTCAGGCTTTGATGTTAAGCCCACATAAGTCTGAATCAAGGGGCCTTTTGACTTATGTTGCATATCATCACAATTCAGTTTACTGATACACTGTCTCTGTTAGATGTGATGTCACTGACTCTTTTGTGAAAAATCTTTTCCATGTAGCTGCGGGTTCAGGCATGATTTTGTATATGTACTGTGTGCAACAAAATTCATCTTTCATCATTATGTACACACTGAAGCTGAAGTGTTTAACCTCAACACACATCTAAAACTGTTATGCAAAATAAAGGAATCATGGTATCAAAGGAATTAATAAAACATATTGCCACATCAATGTTGGTCATTCAGAGAGTATACTTGCTATTAATAACTATTCATTTGTTTAGTGTTGCGGGGCAGTAGTGGCCTAGTGGGTAAGGAAGCGGTCCTGTAATCAGAAGGATGCTAGTCCAAAACCGCCAAGGTGCCTCTGAGGTCCCCTGGATCAAGGTACCGTCCCCACACACTGCTTTTCATGACTGCTCACTGCTCACTAAGGGTGATTGTTCAATGCAGAGGGCACATTTGGTTGTGTTACCGTTTGCTGTGCGGCAGTGTTTCCCAATGACAATCACTGCACTTTCAATTTAATTGTTTATTACTTATACTATAAAAGGCCAAACGTTGGTCTAGCACCCATGTTGGAGCAAGGTTAGCTTCGCATGTGTGGATCAATGATAAACAAGAAAAAAATTTCATACATTCTAAAACAAATGTCTAAACAAATGATTAATATTCCCTATGATATTTGCAAGCTCATTAAACTTTATTGTGAGATAATGCAATGTATTTTTGCATTAATTCACAAATAACTCATTATTTATAGTAAGCCAACATTAAATTCCTGTGTATAAAATATATTATACTAGAATTATATTACATGAAAGTATTTTTCCAATTCTGATATCTGCAACTGTCAACATTTTTCTGCACCACTGCAGGCATGAATAACAGTTACCCGGGTCACTAGTTTCATTGATTTACAAAATTACAGAAGTTTGGTGATAATTGTACGCATCACTGGCAGGTTTAAAAAGGATCTGACTTCTTCTCAGTTAGTATTCTAGAAAAAGTTTGGCTCATACCAAAAGATTTATCTCTAATTAGGAGCTTTACTTCTCTTAAACACCCTTTACCCTAAACACACCCATTCTCAGTTGCAGTATACTGAGTTGCGGTATATTTCAAGGATCTACATGTGTATATTTTGTGCGTAATTAGAATTAGGGTATTCAGCACAAAAAATTGAGAAAACAGGGCATTGTGTTTTTATTATATTATATATTACTATTATTCATAATGATTAAATTTCTCTGAACGTCTAAAGAAGTCTAAAGGTGCACATTCCACCCATGATGGATTATTAAGATTCAACTTTCTTCTAAGATAATCACTACCTGCAGGGCTATGTTTTTCTATTCTGCCTCATTGAACATAATATGGGCTTCCTTTATGGGTATATCTCTGAACTTGTTCCCACAGGAACAGATAACTCTGTGAAAGTGCCGTGTGGAAGTGGGAAGCCAGTGTTCTGTAGTGCAACTCATCATGTTTACCTGAACACCCTTAGGAAACAGAAGCTCCCGCCTCAAAGCTGTTCCATGCAGAACACTTACGGTCTGCTGGCAATGCAGCATCTCTTACACTGGTGTTGCCTGAGTGCAGGAACACCTACCCTAACGCTCAGAACTAGCCTCATCAGCTGGCTGGAGACATTCCCGAAAAACTGGGCTGCGTTGTTGGATTCTTGAGTAACCAACTGGCTGTGGAATGTGTTCTGTGTGTTGGAGCTGGATTTGGGGTAATAAATTTTCTTGCGCTGAGCAATGGGCAGGGTTTCATAATGATGAAGAGTTTGGGCATGTCTTAAAAACAACAATGTCACCACTATAATGAGCTGACTTTGAAAAGGCGATTTGGCGATTTGAAAAGGCCTGCTTTATGTGTTTATTATCTTAATCTGATTTCAGATTGTTTCCTCAAATGGCTTTCAGGGGAACAGAATAGTGCATTTTCAGTAACTTGTGAAATTACAATAAAAACCGTACACAACAGCACAGCTGGACCCCGCACTGGTCTCTAAAGCCATAAGCCATGAGGCCTAACTACACATATACTGTGTATATGAACAGATCTGGATACAGTACAAAACTGCATAGTTCATAATTTAATTTAGGTCCCATTGTATGTGGACACTTTCTGTTGCGAATTTGCTACTCTGCTAAGAAGACTCAAACACAGCTCACAAAAGCGCAGTAAAATGAATGTTGATGTGTCAGTTTCCTTAAATTCAGTTTTTACCCTACAATTGCAAAAAGTTTTTACCCTACAATTGCAAATATGATGGTAAGAGGCATAACACTGGGGTCTGTAGTCAATTAAACCAACATGACATATTTTCGGAACACAGGAACTTTGTAAATGCCATGAATCATTGTATATACTGGATAACAGAACACATTGCACTTTTTCCCTACACCTTTAGATATTATAGGGTGACTTTGTTTCTGATTGTAGACATTACTGTAGGAATGTGCACCAGTGCAATGAGCATGTTAGTTCACATCTTTTCCCAAGCCTCTCACAGATATGCCACAAGCCTTGAGGAACTGAAGCAAGTTTTTTCCCTAATTACAGCAAACTTGCCTGACTGGCTTTCTTGAAAAGACCTTGACAGCACAGGATGTGATTGAGGTCACTTCTTCAGCGTGTTTGTGTTGTTTTAATCTCATATGACCCCAAACAATGACAGACCAAATAATGCCATCATATCATATACCTTGTTTTACTAAAATTTGGAAAATGATGAGCCACCCAACTGTGTGAATAGGTAGATGAGCTTTAATGTGACAACGTGAATGTACTTTAAACAGGCAAAGGAATCAATGATGTAAACAGAAAGGTCAATAATAGATGTTAATGAGTCTGTGGTCTTTAAATGCAATTAAGTGGCTTAACAGGGCATGCACAGCGGGCTTTCAATGACATTTTGTGTCTTCGGCTGTCTGCTAATGCAATAGATGAAATATTGAAGTATTATCTAGTCGTCGTTGCTGACAGGGTTACACACCCTTTACACCCTGTATTCTTTAAAGGGCCAACAAAGAATTAGCCTCTGGGTGCAATGCTTGAAAATCTTGTTAGTTGTTTTGAATGAAGATAGAGGACCGTGTTGGAGTTTGTACTGTGACTAGTCTGACTCTTAGTGTCTCATCATGGAGTTGTGTTTCATCTGATAGCTTCTCATAGGTAGGCTGAATTAGCATGAACTGTTTTGATCACAACATTGTAAAATACTGGAGGGTCTGGGTTTATGAAAAATGAATAAGTCCCTGGTGATATGTTCATTTGCATTTCAAGTCTCAGATTTATTGATCTTGGCTATGATGATATGTCTTACATTGTGATGTTGAAAGATCTCTATTGAAAATGTACTTTATATATACTGTTGAAACTATTGGTGAAAGAGTTATACCCTTCATAACTCACGTTTTATTTCTGATTTCAGGTGAATCTTGCTCATGTTTGAAGATCTGCCACCTGCAGCAAGCTTACACCTGCTACAAAAAACAGAGCCAAACTTTTCGTCTTTCACCTGGAAGTTAATTTTATGCCTCGTCTTGCAAAGGCTTTAATTTTCTCTGCCAATATGCTCACCGTTTTTTCCAAAACAAGCTGGAGCAACACTTAAAACCACACACCCATTGCCAGTGTATAAGTGAATAAGCAAATATTCATCCAACTGTTTGGATATATGGTGATATTTTGATATCTCGCCTGACAGTGCTGACCACAAACTAACTGAGATGGTGACAGTCAGATTGCATTCGTTTGTGCACCCGACCTTTTATCTTTTCCATTTGTGACATGATTGATTAATTCAGAAGCTGGGAATTACAGAAGCTTGTATCAACATGCTTAATGTGCTGAGCTGGGATCTATGTGCATAACCAAGTCTGACCGTAATTTGTGTGATTTGAACACATCTTTGGAGACTGAATTCCACTGTGACCATTTACTGGACATCTTGGCTGTCTGGCAGAACCAGACTGTGTTGGTGGCCCCGGGAGTTAAGACCCTCAGACCACTGGGCGTGAAGGTTTGCAGGGAAGTCTGTATTTGAAATCTCGGGATTTAATAATCATCAGCAACAATGGTTGCAAAGAACAAATTTAATTTCTATGAAGAGAAATGATGACTTTTTAGCATCATTGTCCTTTATCAGAGGATCTTTTTTTAAATACTGGTATACATTCTGCAATAAATATCATCAGTAGTATCAGTGGTATAATCACCTTTTACATATTTGATATACATTTAGAAGTAAAGTAAACCATGTTACGAGTGCATTGGAGAAATCCATATAAGCATTTGCACTTGTTCTTAACCAACAGAGGAGCATTAGCCAGAAATGCTGACTTACGTCCACTGAAGACATTCAGCATTACAGCTCATGTGCTGTTTTCCCGAGCAAGTAAATTGTCCTGGATTGATGTCCCCCATGCCAATAAACACTTCCTCCAAGGCAATGTCATTCAATGCTATTGTATCTGAGTTCTTTGTTTTCTGAGCCCATTTAAAGCAGTTCTTGAGCACATATCAGGCCTATTTGTATAAAATGTGCACCATCTATAGTTGTGGGTTAATATTAGTCATCAGGAAGGGTTGAGGAGAGGTGAACGCAGCCTGCTCTTTTTTTGATAGATAACAAAAGCTCTGTTTTCCCAAACCTCCTTTATTCTGGCGCCTTTGTCTCATTAACTGTCCCATTAACATTACTTTGCCTGTTCACACAGCACAATGCATCCAGCTGTGCTCATCTGACACCTAGGATGACCTTTGACCTTAGCCTGAACTGTGACCATCCAGTGAAACTGTAGCATGAATCCTCACAGTTTCCCAGAAAAAAAATCATAAATTCAGGTACAAACTGACATATACACATCGATTTTGCAACTGGGATAACAAAACATAAACTGGTAGAGAGGTTAAGCTGCCCCTTGAGATTTCTTTTGTGCTATTTGGATTATTTTTCCACTCCTGCAGCAGTTTGTCATGAAGAAATGAATGCGTTGAATGCATTTGGACTCTTACGTGTCTACAAAAATTCACGCTGATGGAATTCTGGCTGCCCCCCATCGTCGGAAAACAATACAAAAGCAGGCAAAGGGCAGGAATAACGGCAGAACATGACAGCGTCGGAGCTCCTAAAAAGTGTCTGGCAGAGAATTTCAACTCTCGAGTGCCTTTTTTTTCCCCCTTTCCCTTCAGCAGGTATCACTTGTTCAAACTTGTTTTTAATGTTTCATTGCAGAAACTCATGAAACTATTTCAGCTCCTTCTGCCAGTTTAAATAACTAAACATTGTGGTCACACTCATTATGCTATTAATCTTTTTTGGTGCCATTGAATGGTTTACCTTCATTTATATACATATACCTTTTATATATATATATATACACACACACACACACACACACACATATATATATATATACATACACACACCTTTTATATATATATTTATATATATATATATATATATATATATATATATATATATATATGTATAAACAGTACATATAAAAAATGTTAGTGTTCTATTTAGCTTGAAATCATTATTGTTATTTAATAATATTGTTATCGTGTATACTTATAATGCATTGTTTTATTAGGAAAAATAACTATATTAGATGTGACGTGTATTAGATAATATGATCATTTAAAGATTATAATACTGCTAGCTTTGTAAAGCTGCCTTTTTTAAGATAAGGATTATGTCATTCAGGCCCTGTTTACTTTTGTTCACACTGTGACTCTTTGAAAGTCACACAAGTCTGATTGAAAGCAGAAACCTTCACACGGACTCTTGGCTGTTGGCTGAAAACACAAGTGTGAGCTGACCATGATGCACGTATCCCAGTTCAAAGGACGCTTGCCATGGCTGCCACCCTCAAGACACTCGGCTGCCTGTTGTAATGAGTGAGAGGATAGTTTCATTTAAACAGATGCCCTTTAACCCTTTTAACTCTTTAATCCTGTATGACATGGCACATGTGCCTTTTGTCTCATGTTGGTGATAAAAACAAGAATAAATCTACAGATTTTATTATTATTATTATTATTACATTATTATCTAATATCATCTGACACACTATTGTAGTGTATCGCTAGTGTTCCTGGTTTTTTCTTGGTGTTCTATGAGCAGAGATTACTCTCACCTGCTGGGGGCTGTGCCAATGGAAAAAGATCTCTGATAATTCCTGCTCACATCTCGGCCTTATGATGAGGGTTATGATGAGTTCTGTGTTTTTGTTAAAAACATTCCACCTTAAGACACCCAAAGCCTGGTGAAGATTACCGTAAGCTGGGCTCATGTGATGCCGAAGTGAAGATGGGCTCATGAGGGACCACTATGCGAAGCGACATTAAAGTGTGTGCCACAGTTTGTGCAACATCATCAAACGGCGCCATTGTCAGACTTCACTCACAGGTCTACAACCGTATGCAGCTGAAGCACTTTCAAAGTTCTGCATTCATTCGGCATGAAAACGCTAGAACCTGTTTATGCTCTCCTCCCGTGGCCACGGAAGGCTGCGCAGACACTGAAACAGCTTTGCCTGAAATGACTCCCCACGTGGACCTGGGTTCTGGGGGAACCCACTCTGAAGAACCAAGGCTGTGTCTCGCTTCCTCTCTTTGTCCCTGGAGCTGATATTTTTCAAACACCGCAGCCCTTTGACTGCGCCGTGCGCACTACCTGTCTACCGGGAGCACATAAAGACCGCCTTGTGCTCTGCAATTTACCCAACAGATCTAAGGTGCTTGTACGTGTCCCAACCAGAAGAAAAACAAAAAGTATGACTGATGGAATTATGTGTCAGGTGATTTAAGAGCCGAGAGCGAGCAGAAGATTCTGTTTCCTCCCTCCTTTGTACCACATCCAATTATTGTCTTTGTTGTGGTTCCTTTGCTCATTCTCATTGAATACTGTAAATATTTAGTGCAATAGGTAACGATAATTAGGAAGCCTCAGACTCGGCCCCATAAAGTGCTTCCTCTTACAGTAAAAGTTAGCACAGTGTTAATTACAGTGCACATTTCACAGGGAGTACATGAAACCCCCGGTGGACCGATCAGGGTGACTGCAACTGTGGACGTTTTAGCTTCGGGTCACAGGAGTGGATGTGGCGTCGTGGCAACGATCCAGCACAAACAAAACCAGCAGCCATAAATCATGTGCAAGGATCCAGATAGCACAGGAGCTCCATCACACCTCACGTTGTCTGTGTGTGTGTGTGTGTGTGTGTGTGTGTGTGTGTGTGTGTGTGTGTGTGTGCATGCAAATAGAAAAAAAAAGTTATCCTACTTCAGACAAACACAGATATTGAACAATATTCTTGTGAACAGCTATATGAGTTTGATTATGCTCACAATCCTTGTCTTTCCTGTACAGAAGCTAATATCTGAGGACATCAGAGGAAATAGGCCCTGCTGATGAGAAAGGAGATATGACGTTAGGCGGATTACAGCTGGGAAAAGCACAAACACACACTGGCTGACATGTTTTTTAAGCACGTGGCGAGAAGCCAGTGGAGAAGTGTTTTATTACATCAGCGAAAGTGGAGAAGAACAGTAGACTTCATGACAGCGGCATGGTCATTCAGCCAAATAAATCTATTTACAGGCTTTTCATGTTCACACATCTTTCAGAACGCGAAAGGTTCCTTTCCAGTCTCCAGCCAGGGAGCGGTACCAAACAGGTTCTATTAACACCCTGAAAGACATCCCAAATACGGGAAATTGTTCCTTCTTCAAGAAGGCGCAATAGCATTTTTCAGCCAATTTAGTTATTGATGTATATATCAGAATATATCAGATTTTCTAATAATCTGCATCACCCATTATAGATACAAACCGGCTTTTTACTGTCTTGCTCAGTTCCGAGCAAACTGCTGCATAGTTAACATTTCACTGAGGGGTATCCTGGTTTCTCTTGGACATGAGGAGACATTTTCTTGAGCACTGCTGAGTTGTTGTAGCAACTGACAGAGAAGGGCTGAATGAAGCAGATGTCAGCATCATCCATCACCTGACAGCTCCCACTCCTCTTGCCTGAGCAAGTCATCACCGTGACACCCACCAAAAACTAAAAAACTCATTAATTACATAAACACACCACCATTAAAGCACCAACCCCTCCCTGGGTTTTATTCATTCACTTGCGGGCAGCCCTCAACTGGGATCCAGTCGAACTCAAGCACCCACTGGGTTCATTTCAGGCATCATACATTTGCATAATTTGTTGGTCTTGTTAGACTAATTATCAAGGTTTTACTACACACACTCACACACAGTTTTCAGGCTATAGAAACTCTAACAAATAAAGCCCTAACAATCGGAATTTTGCAACAACAGAATGAGCAGAAATGAATTTTAGAAGCTTATATAAACGCTCATATTAAAACAACAATAAATAATTTAATATGATTTCTCTTAGCTTGTTCAAATAAGATATAGCATTATTCATGTTTTGTCATTTTTAATACAAATCGATACAGACAAATGAGCAGCAATGTTTAATACCTCTATTCGTGGATTATGAACATTTTGGATTTCCATCATTAGCTTTTAACATTTAAAAAAAAAAAAAAGCACACGACCCAAGCTATGAAATATAAATAAAACATTTTTATAAAAATAATCTTTCACAAATATAAACTCTTAGCTAACAGTTTCAGTATCAGGTGTCTGGGTTGATCATGATTCTGTTGTTGATTGGCGGTATAACCACTATCCTTACTCCTAAATCACAGCATATGCTACCTTCCAGACTAGCAGCAGTAGAAGTAAAAAAAATCATCAGGACACAGTATTTCAGTAGCTGATCACCAGTTCCAGTGTTATTTCCATGCTATACACAAAGAAATAAACAGCATTCTGTGCAGGGACGTTTTCCCTGTCTCCGCATTTAAACTCAGCATTTAAGATTTACATGTCATAAAATCAGTAGTTTGCTCAAAAAATAAATTAGTATCCCTTAAAGTTCATTGCCTTTTTTTTAAGTATGCCTATCCCACAAGTTCTTCTCATAGAGTCAATGAGAACTCCTCTAATCCAGCCTTGCAGAGGGAACCAGATTCATCTCGCAGGGCTCTTCTAAAGAGACTTTTACACCGATAAGACATCAGAATTCATGGTTTCCACCCCAGTGATCATGTGCAAATGACAATCTACCAACAGAACATCTATAGATGCTCCACAAACACCCAGTCAATGGAGGGTTTGTCATGCACACATCAGGACAACGGACAACAAAAGCTTTTTTGTTCATTTGCAGGTGTAGACTTCTGTCCTCTCGCTGCAGGTGTTGCACTTGACGTAGCAGCACCAGAAGAACTTGCAATTGCACTGCCACTTGCGTGAGTACTGGTGCGTGTTGTAGCCCCGGCCGCAGCACATCAGGTCGCAGCTACTGCTGTGGTGCAGCGTCTTGTTGCAGATCCGGCCCTGGGTTCCCACGCTTCCTGTTACCAGGTCCGGCTCGCAGTAGTTGGGCGACTTCTCGATGTACACCAGCTCAGCATCAGTGGGTTTGCGATAGGAAAAGGGCTTTTTGATCTTGAGGAACGTCGGCCGCTTGTTCCGGGTGGCCTTCACCGGCTCCACATGCACAGCCTGGCCGTACTTGTCTTTTAGGGCAAAACCGATCTCTCGGAATTTGGGAAGCTTAGCCCAGCAGGTTTTGGTTGTGCACGATCCTGACACCCCATGACACTTGCACTCTAGGCGCATGTTTTTTTCCAGAACCTGCATGATGGAATAAATTAGATGTCTGATTATTCCACATCATAATATTAAACGAGTTTGGTATGTACTGATAATCTCATTGTTAAGATTCTGAAGGGTACTGAATGGCATTAGCAATGTAAGTGTTTGTTGATTTATCATATGAGCATCATATGAGCATAACTTTTATCATATATAACAATCAGCACAATCATTTAATCCCGTCATTGTCCCAGTATACATGAATTTGACTCCACAACAAGTGGGGTTGATTTTACTCTAGTTTTCCAGTCACAGACCAAAGCAATTGGCAAACCACATATCTGGTGGCAAAATGGCCTTTTATTTAACTCAAGCTGCATATGAGATGCAATGTTATCCCTGATGGCACATCTGGGTCACATCCAAGAGAGGGAATTGGCGAGTGTGTGCAGAGCACCCAGTCCAATTTAATTCCAGTGTACATGTAGGAGAAGCTTGACTGTGTTGGTCTGACTGAAAAGTTTGATTTAATACAATTTCAAGTCAAATTAAAATGTTTGCAAGCACTCTTAATCAAACTTACACAAAATTAAATGGTGGGTGCTGTGTCATTATTTTGATTAACATAAATAAAGTAGGGTACATGGGCACAAAGAGCTCCCTCACCAGAGAGGACAAAAAAACGAGACAGAATCAACTCCTCAGTGCAGACAGTTCACTGAAAAGCAATTGAAGTGCCCAGATAAGCCGACATGAATTGAGACCAGCAGAATAGCTGAAGTGCATCAGTCCCACAGCATCTGAGCTGAGGCACATAATATGGTTAAGTGGTGCTGCGCAACCAATTGCTTCTCCCTGGCAGTGCGGACAAAGTGTTTAACTTCTCATTAAGCAATCTACATGAGCTGCTTGAAAGCCTTGTATCCATTATCACTCAATCAAGCCTATCAGACTTCTTACCATTTGAATATCCACAGCCATGACCTGAAAGCTTTAACATACAATAAATCTTTTCTGCCTATCAATTACTTTGCCTAAAGAAATGATCTTTTGGTCAGAAGTCTATATGAGTAGTGATTCAGTGATATGATTTTGGCCATAAAGAAGGGTTCTGGGAGATGTAGGATTTTTGCTTCAGTCCTTTCAGGTCTTTGAGACAGTTATTGAGACGTACAGGTTTAGGTTGTAGTAAAAGAAGAGATCTTCAGCCAGCTTCCCACCGTCAGATGGCGGCTAATCCTTGGCAAGGTTTTACAAGCAACATGACATAATGAATGCAACACCATAGCCACGGACTCTGGGTTTGCTTATGCTAATCCAGTTCAGTAATTAAACTTCAATAGTGTCCAGGATCTTTGGCACTCAGTGGCAAGCGCAAAGCCCTCTGGTTCTCTGCCAGCAAGAGTCGTCTCCAAACATGAAGGGACCTTCAATTAACCACTTACCATTCTGGAAAATACGCCTGACTGACAATAAGTGGAAAATGGGGCCATGTTGCCTAGTAAACCTGAAGACTATGTGTGAGGGTATTTTTTATGGTTAAATATATTTTCCTGTATTGGCAGGAATATTGTTGCGACTGTGTCTGTATCACATAAAACAATAATCAAAGTATTCTAAAAATGTTCCACAAAAAGATATCAGATGTGCAAAGATATTCTGGATTTTGAGGCTCCATTGGAGAAGACAATGAGAAGATATTGCAAGGTTCTCTGGAACTTACCTTCCGTCCCACCTCATTGTTGTGCAGGTTCATAAGAGAGCGAGCGTTCTGTTTAATCTCCCTTGCGTCTATGAAGACCTTGGAGAAGCCCAGGCCGTAGCGGATATCGGCCGAGCATCCGCCCCACTTCCACCCGTCTCCACGCCCATGAAATCCCTGCTTCTCCTTGTCACAGCTGCAGTCGCTCAGGTTGCCCTGGGTACAGGCCGCTGTGATGGCATGAGCCACTCCGGCCGCGATGATGGCATAGGTGAACGCGGCTTCTTTACTTCCTATGGTAGAGAATCATTTTAGTCTGGATCACAGGAGTACCAGATTCATTTTAAAAATGCTAATTTCACCCAGCTCTACTTTCGATATGAATATGGACACTGTTGAACAGATATTGATCCCCGCAGTGACTGGCAGGCTTTGTCCAGCCTTTCAGGAAGTGACTGGGCAGACATTCTGATTTCCGGGGTTATCTCTCTAATAAATCATTTACATCTCATGGACAGTGCACCATTTTCTTTTCCCTGAGCAATAAGGCCGCATTATGGATTTACTTTTATTAATTATCTTCATTGTCTGATTTCATCTAAAGTATACAAAACGCCCATCAGTTAATTACTGGATGCATAGCTGTAATGAGTAACTAATGTGTATTTCCTTTTTTTAGTCATTGATTAGGCCATAATGCCACAGTTGTCCACTTGTACTTGTCTACTGTCTACAAACCTCAGACATTAATTGAATAATTTTCCTAATCATGTTCCCTGCACTGCTTGTGAGACAGCACAGTACGTACATTGAGATCAGATGAGCTCAATGTCCAAAAGTCCCTGCAGCATAATTTGCAAGTCATTAGCACTGAGAACAACCTTCCTCTCCTCTGACTCCACCATCGCCTATTGTCATCTTGCAGTGTACTGTAACTTATACTCGTGGTACTGCAAAGGCAATCCACAGATAAGCAGAAATAAAAAGCTGTGAATGCACGGCCTCGTGAGACTGCGCTCTCCGGAGCAACCGACAATCAAAGGAGCTCTTTCACCCTCACTGTTCCTGATACTGTACCTCAGAGGATTACCTCACTTTTACATCAAATACAGTCTGCAGAGCGGGGCAGAGTTTCGCCCATCTTACAAAGGGACAAAGGATGAGGAAGCTACGGTGCACTGTCCTATAAACCACTCACACACACACACACACGCACACACAAAATTCAATCAAAATGCTTCATTACTTTCCTGTCTCAAAACAGCCTATTGAGGACAAAATGTCTTTTGTTCTAGGCGTATGTTCCAGGCAAACGTTTCCTATATTTGATTTTTCTTTTCAACGCAAAAGAAAATGTTAAATGTTGTAATTATTCATCCTTTTTAGAACGCACTGTATCTTGTTTGATCTCAGAATGTGACTCTTTGATATTTTGATACTGCATGGATATTGATTTATTTAAATTTTGTTCTTGCTTTGAGATTCCAGTTTCCTCCTTCCACTGTCATGAGTAAACTCTTTTTGCCTCATTCAGACTTGACCAGGTACAGAATTTGGTTGAGAACAGGGGCAGAGTACCCTGGAAACAATTACAATCACCCTAAAGGAACAATTTTATTATTGGATACAGAATAATATGTGAACATTTATCTCCCTTGATGTTATAAAATGTGTAATGTGGATGCAACTCCTGCCATACGCTGGTGATGTGCTACAACTGTGACATCCTGGATCTCCTCCTGACAGCACAGCGGATTGGGAATTAAAGGCGCTTCTACAGAGGACATCAAATGACTGGATATGTTTTGGATATTTGGACTGGATATGATGTTTTTTTTGTTACTTCACAATGCAGAAATACTGCAGCATCATAACTGCCATATCGCATGCATGAACTTTCAGCCAGTAGTTACAGAGACAGTCCCACTGGAGACCTCCAGGGTTAAGCGTCTTGATCAGGAACACGATGGTAGCAAGTGGGGTTTGAACCTGGGAATTTGTTTCATCTGGTTCATAAAGGAGTGTGTTACCCACTAGGCTACTACCACCCATAAAACCGACTCTCTAAATCAACTTATGCAACAAACATTGAAGAGTTGTGTGAAGTTGTGTAACATACCCACTTTCAGTTCTTTCCCGAAGACTGTCCTCTCCCCCAGCGCAGAGCAGTTCCAGCGGCCGTTTCTGAACTGGTACTGGCACTCGTTGATCCCCATCTGGACTCCTTCTCCGATCACGATGATCGCGTCGGGGCGACTCTGGCAGATGATCCGCTGTCGCGGTGCCAGTCCGGGGATCTTGTTGCATATCACACTCGCACCCAGAGCCACCACAGAAGAGAACCCGCTGCAGGGAGACGTGGCGGAGTGTAAGTGAGCAGGACCGTTTCAAGATAAAATAATCAAATAAACATTTACATTTACGGCATTTATCAGACGCCCTTATCCAGAGCGACTTACAATCAGTAGTTACAGGGGACAGTCCCCCTGGAGCAACTTAGGGTTAAGTGTCTTGCTCAGGGACACAATGGTAGTAAGCGGGATTTGAACCTGGGTCTTCTGGTGCATAGGGGAGTGTGTTACCCACTAGGCTACTACTACCCCAAATAAACAAGTATAAGTGATGGATTAAGAGAGCACAACACCTATATATATATATATATATATATATACACACACACACACACACACACACACACACACACACACACACACACACGCATGCATACACATATATATATATACACACACCCAAATGCAACAGGGTCACAAACATTTTGTCTTTATATGAAAATATGAAATTTAAGACATTTGAGTTTAGTGAAGTTTAGTTAAACTTAAAGACAACTAAACACTCAACAGGGAGTTTGTGACTTAAAAGCAGTAGTGTAGTCTTAGTGCAGTCTGGACATAAAAAACTGGGCCAATTTCGAAATAACAGCTTCAAAATGATCCTCATGTGGCCATATACGTGTTTATCAGATAATGTAGCAAATATCCAGGCATACGAACACATTATGAAAAACCTTTCATTATGAAACACTATGTGTGTGTGTGTGTGTGTGTGTGTGTGTGTGCGCGTGTGTGTGTGTGTGTGTGTATATATATATATATGGCATAATGTGCAGGGTCGTAACTTACCCTATTTTCAAGTATATTATTCCCAGGCAAAGAAATATATGGAATATCCAGCGCCGTGTTTTTCTGCTCATGACTACCTTGTTTCAATTAAATACAGTGACTGCGGTAAAAACCAATCGATACTAATATCATCTGCAAAGGTGGTTCAGCCGACGCCAGACACGCGTGCGTAAATCCCGGGGCGCGTTTTTAAATCCCATAAATGTCCCCGCGGTGCGTGGGTCCGAGCTCGCCTGAGCGCCCGGGCGGCAGATGGGGCCAACAGGTACCGGAGAGTCTTGGCGAGGCGCGAACATGTTCTGCTGTAACGCGCTCCGCCGCTAAAACTATATACCTCCCCACAGCAGCGGGGCGTGTTCGGGACCGGGCGAGGAATTTCACGCACCACGCACCGCCACCGGCTTCACGCGCGGAACGACGGTAAAGGTGTGCGAAGAACTCCTTCTCCCTGAATTTCCTTAATTACTGAAAAACATATCCTGCAGGTTACAGCATTTCTGATACAGGGACATCTTGACCTAAAAGGACAGGTTTGCAACTGTCAATTTACTATCGTTATATTAATTGTACTTAGAATAAATCTAACTGCAATTTATAAATGTAATTATACTTTGCATAAAAGTCTGTACTTACAATGTCGTGGTAATAAACTTATTTTTGTATCCAGTGGCGCGTTTAATTTCCGCAACGTTGCGCCACCTGCTGTAATTAGCGTTGAACTGCAATCGCTGCATTTATACAATCGGCTCCGCATAATAATACATATAAACACCAAAGCATCTGTGATAAACACACTGAATTGAGTTTTAAATCTCGATTGTCCTTTTGGGCAGCGTGACTATGCAGGAATTGGGAAAATACTAAATATAAGAGTTACCAAGCACCTTCCAGAGAACTTTTTAAAATAAATAAACAATAATCATAATTATTTTTAGCGAAAAAATAATTAATAAACGAGCATTTATATATATTAGATATGTAATTGAACATTTATAGTCACAATAAAATAGTGCTATGCATTAAAAAAAGAGTTCTGAAAAATGAAGTTTGTCCCTGCAGCCGCACCGTACGTCGAGACCTGACATCAGGAAGTCGCTCCAGGCAGGTGCGAGATGGAGAACTCCCTGGCAGATCTACCTTTCGACTGTCTGCTTCACATCTTCTCCTTTCTGCTCGGGGAAGAGTTAAATGAAGCGGCCAGCGTCTGCAAGGTCGCTGGGCAAATTATGGCGGAATAATATAATGTTATAATGTTTTCCTGACACTGTATTATTTTTTTTTTTATAACAGGCATGGCACAGAGCTGCAGAGACCCCATGGCTGTGGCGGTGAGTAGAAAGTTATGTAGAAAACTTCCCGGCCCATTTCAGTTTTTTGTGGTTTGTTCTGAAGAGGTAGTTGTTTTTTTTTATTCTGACCGAACGCCTTGTTCAGGGAAATGTGTCTGCAGCGATGGGGATTCTGCAATGTCGCACAGTTCCTGTCCACCATCAAGAAGAAGAGCTGGAAAGCATACTACCTGCGGCGCTCCCAGCTGGAGAGGAACATGGAGAGCAGTGCTGACTACACCTGCCAGACTCTCAGGGCTCATGCCGGTACTTGTAATAAGGTGGAATGGCATTTATCGGATTCACGTCTATGATTTGAAATGAGTTCATGTTTCAGGCAGCATTGTGGGTTTTGTTTACCTGTCTGGAAGCGACGCCCTCTCCGAGTTCTGGAACCACCGCTCGGTCGTCTGCAGTGCGTCTAGTGACGGTACATTGCGAGCATGGGACATTCAGCAGGTGGGCGTAATGGATTGTAGGTGCTGCCACTCCACCCTGTAGAACCCCGTGTTAGTGAGGAGCAAATGTCTTACAGGCTGTCCAGCTGTGGTCCAGCCCTGCACAGGCGCCACTGCGTGCTGTGACCGTAGACCCAGAGAATAAGGTTGTAATCACGTCGGACGACGTAGGAACAGTCAGAGCATGGGAGGGCCTGACCGGACAGGAAGTGGCATCTTTCTCCTCGGGGTCACCTCGGAACCTGCTGCATTCATACAACATTGGCGGAAGCTCATACCTCGCCGTGAGCAGACATTTCTGTTCCAGGTTTATATACAGTTCTGTGGGACACACAGTGTTACAAGAACTGTCTCTGTGTTACCAGATTGGAACTGGAAGCGGGTCACTCCACACTCTCACCAGTCCAGCACTGTCCAAGTTGTCAAGCTGCGTGGTGTTTGACTCGTTTAGTCTCAACATCATACATTCCTCCCCTGACAAGAAATGGATCTTTACCGGCAGCAAGGACAACGTTGATTTGAGCCCTGAGGTATACGAACAGCCCAGTCGTGACTTCTTCCAGGATTCGTTCCACTAAGCTGGATTTAGCAAATGAATATAACTCATAGAAATCATGACTAAGGACATTAGGAACCCATTGGATGGTCAATATGGCCTAAATTCATATAATACTACCATGACTCGCAGCTTTAGTTAACCCATTAATCCTGGAACACCCCTCAGTTTCTCATAGCAGTTTTGGCATTCAGGGCTGATACTGGACCGATGGCAGCGTATTCACCTCACTGAGAAATACATTGTAATACCAAAATAATGTAATACAATGTAATGCCATTTTAATGATTTATTAAACTGTTATAACGGTGTTAGAATACACAAAATTGTATTAATACAGTTGGCCTTCCATTTAATTTAGTCTGCAATAGATTTTGAGACCCCTTAGCTACCTGGACCTCTTGACAACTCATTTCATAATTCAACATCTGTTTCATGGTACTTACTTGTTTATATCCGAATAATGTTGATATTTTTCCATTATTCATTTTCTGATTACAGGCCTGCTTGAGCCTTTTGGATATTCATGGCCAACTGTTCATACTCACACATACTCTTACATCTGTTCTCGCCAGGTCTTCCTTATTCAGACGTTGTGTTCCTCTGAAGAGAGGGCAGTCAGCACCAGACTGCCGGTATCAGGATGCACCGCGGCGGCCTTCCTCCCCTCACACCCAGCCAGAGTGGCCGTGGTCCATGGAGATGGGAGTTCACAGAGCAAAACCCTCTCAGTCTTTGATGTTGTCATGAAAAGGGCTAGATATGATGATGAACCTTCTGGTAAATATGTTGTTCTTTCCAGTGCAGGTTGGAGAGAAGTTAAATGTTCATATACATTAGACAATTAAAAAAATGACACTCTCAGTTCAGCAGGTGGAGACATTCAAGTTGGCGTTAAATAGATTTCAGTCTGACATTTTCTTGGAAGCTAAAGGGAGCAACACCCTTGTGCTAGCAGTGGGAGACGAGTTGAAAGTCTACACTGTCAAAGGAGCGCTGGTTGCCAGTTTCAAAGAGCACCAGCAGCACATCACCTCGCTTTGTGTGGTGCGGTTTATTCGTAGATTTTACTTTTAAACACCTTCTTCCCACACAGCAGAAATTGTGTTAATGTGGTTTCATGACTTTCTCCTCGCTAGGACAGTTTCCGGGTAGTAACTGCATCTCGTGATCTGTCATTGCGAGTCCTGACCTGGAGGAATGATGGGGAGAAGGGACTGACCCTTGAAAGTCGGTACCACCTGCTTGGAGGCTCACACACTATGTCCAGGTTGAGTATAACAGAATAATACATTCTAACAGTGGCCATGTTAGAAAAGCTCTTTGATCGCTAATTTTTAATTCTTTCTTTTTTTTTGTCACAGGGGATTTTCCCATGTCGCATGTGATTATGCCAGCATTGTGGGCTCTGTGGAGTCAGTGAATGGGAAAGACGCACTAAAGGCATACACCTTTAACTCTTGAAATATGAAGGAACACCCATGAACATTAGCTATAATGCAGCTTTGCAAAATGTTTTATAGTTGTAAAACAGCTATTCAGAAACGTGCCTTTGCCTGTATTATTTTTTTATGTTTTATTAACAATATATTTCACTGAGATGTCTGTAAGTGAGGCTTACATGAGTATGTAGTAAAGGCTGTAAAAATGAATGGACATTGTGCAAAATACACAACAAAATGGCACAAAATATGGCTGGTTTGTTCATATACTAGTTATACATAATTACATATGTAAATTCAAGTAATGGTGAATTTACATATGAGGCTATTACAGATCTTCAAGAATCTCAAGCTCCACCCTTGCCGCCTTCCTCATCTCTTCCAGAATCGGCCTCAGAACTGTCTTCATTGTGCCATATACTCTTTTTCCATCTGTGGAGTCCTTGTCAATCTGGGAAAATGATGCCAAAGATACATGTTGGGGACACACCATTAATGTAATAATGTTAGGTGTTCAGTCTAACTCACACCTTTGTGAAAGCCTTTGTCAAGCGTTGCAGAAAAGCATTTTCCACCTCCTCAGGTACAGTGAGTAAACGTGCAAAGCACTCAAGGATGCATGTTATGGTCTCCTTGGAGGCCTAGAGTAAAATGGGCAGAATGACACGCACTGTAAGTAAAATGTACATTTGACACACTGCATCAGATACAATGTAAGACACAAAGTTATAATAAATATTCTAACCTTCTCCAGTCTGTTGAGGATGGTGTGTGGGTTATGCTCGCCTATTTCCAGGCACAGGACATCCCTCAGAGACACCACTGGCTCTTTCAGATGCTCCAGCCAGGACCACATGAGCCCAGTGAGCACAAACGGGTCCTTCTCCAGACAGAGTCGCTCCCAGACGCCAGCACCACAGTTCAGCTCTGCCTAATGCCATTCACTTATCTTATTTCTTGAATTTGGAGGATCTGTAATCACTCGTCAAGGGGACTCACTAACTTGGATCCAACAATGTGCAGCACTGGTATAGCCTTACTAAAATACACAAATCTTTTTTCTTTATTGTAGGAAAAAATAGTGATCCATGTAAATGTTCTGAAAAAGTTTGCACCCACATGAAATAACTAATAACATGGTGTTATGTATGATGTAGCTAGGTGATGTCAGTAGTATTTCGTTCTGTCATTAGGGATGAAGCAAGCCTGCAGCCACAAACAGCTAATCTACTATTGCTGTTTTCTAGTTTGAAAATGCAAAGTTTTGGACATTAAGTTTTAACAATTTCTGTTTTCACCTCTCTACATACTGACACAAAGTCTGCTGCTCCTTTTGTCACTTAAAACATTGTGCATATGCAGTGTAATTGAAACAAAAAGTCAATGATTCATATACACGACTGAATAAAATGTAAGAAAACCAAATGAAATTGCATGATTTGCCTTGGATTAGACCACACTTACCTGCCACGCAGAGACTCTCTGTTTGTGGTTTTCCTCCCCATCCTGACTGAGGTCCACTGCAAGGGCCTGGGCTACTAGAAGCCGACGTGCTTCTAGAGTCAGTTCACTCTGGATGGTGATGAAGGGGACCTCTGAGCGTTCCTCCTCCCCGTTGTCCCCTTCACCAGGCCTGCCCAACTCGCGCTCGGCCCTCCAGGCTTTCACCAGCGCCGGGTTGTCAGCCATGCCGTTGTTGTCCCCTACTGACTTGCTGCGTTGAAGTACCGATTGCCTCCTGCTCTGCAGGAGCGGTGGCCCCTCTTCTTTGTCCATCAGGGTCTTCAGCTCCCATATGGAGCTGTTGGAGGAGTACAAGCGGCGTTTCTTACTCCCAGGGAGGACAATGTGTGTGTCTTCGCTGGCATCATTCACAATCCCCTGGGACATGGATTGCCTGTGAAGAGCGGCCAGAACCCCCATGGGGTTTTCAGACAGGTTAAGTGTTTCTGCCAGTCTGCGCAGGTCAGAGTCACTGTAACTGAGGCTCTTCCTGGCATAGAACAGCGGTGGCTCTGTGTCTTTCTTACGCAGTTGTGGAAGTCCAGGAAGACGGGGTGGAACTCCATATGTTATGGAAGTACCGTTGACCATGAAGGGTCTACTGAAGTGCTGGACACGGCTGTAAGACACTGACACCTCTGAATCGCTGCTGATGTCTGACACCTCCAGGACGTCCTCCTCTATGACCTGCCGGTTCTCCACAATGTCAGGTAGAATTTTGCAGATCAGCTGAATGATCTTTGGCATGTATTTCATCTGCCGTGCCTCATAGCCGTGAAGAACGTTCTTCTGACGGATGAGAAACTGAGATAGGGTGACAGCAGGGACCCTGGGCTCAGCACAGCTGAAGATATTTCGCAGAGGCACCAGGAACTTGACAAATTCCCTGACGCATAGTAGCTGTCCTCTGGTCTGAATTGAGTTGGGCCTTTTGGAGCGTACAAATATGATGGCCTGATCAGCGGTCATCCTGGTTGTGAAAACCAAGTAACACGCCAACAACACACCTGTGACAAAAAAGGACTATTTATTGTATAATTTAAAATGCACAATTTTACACAAATACTGTTGGTGGATTCATTCATTACTATACCATCACGTACAGTCTAAATCCCATTCTAAATCCACTTATATCAGCCTCTATCTGGGAATCAATTTTATATTTCAGATTTTACTGTCCTTCTACTGTATATCTTCATCAACATGGTCAAATCAGAAAGTTTCAGAACCCAGTTTAACCCACAGACTAACCTGTTCTACCAAGCCCAGCATGACAATGAACAGCCAGTTTACCCTCCTGAACAGCAAAAGACATGACCTTCACCATGTCTAGCACTGCTGGTAGTGAAGCCACACCATAATCATCCCATCCAAAATTGTAGAAATATACTGAAATCAGAGGAAAAAAAAAAAAAGTTATTTACCTATACCAGAAACTTAAAGGAAACCAAAATGATCGCTTTATTATGATTGATCAGAGTGTTTGGGGCATTTTGGATTGATTTTGCTGAGTTTGGCTAATCAAGAGTTTAATGCAAAGAAAATCTTAAAACTGTAATATTTATGCACCAGGATCTAAGCCATGGGTTCAAAAATATGACTTACTTCCAGAATTCATAAATATCTCAGGGCAGTACGTAAATCCACTTTCTGGCTCCAGAGGATTTCCACAGTTGGCATGTTCCCCGGGTCGCTGCAGGTTAATAACAGTCTTCAAGCCACACCTTCATGAAGACATTGTCATCCAGACACAAAGATTACTTAGCAGATCTTAAATAACATTTCTTAATAATCAAATTCTTGCAGTAGTTACAGGTAATTTATATAATATAAGGTTATGGCTGTGCAACATTTCCTATTTAATGATTCACTTAAATAAAAATCTCCATATTCCTTTTACCTCTGAAACTGTTCAATAATGCTGTACTTCTCTATAATTTCAGTTGATGGTCGTGCCATGGCAAGCAAGTTTTCTGTTACCCTGAATAAGAAAAAAAAACGGCATGAACAACCACTTACTACACCACAGTGTTTTATACTTCCCCCCAGGTTATAGATTCTTTCTACATGTCTGTACATACATCTGCCACAAGGACAATTCTTTCTCATTTATTTACGACGCTACACTGCAGCCTTCTCAACGTGAACAGTAAATAAGCACACATCACCTACCCTGTAACTATATGACAACAACTTGTATGTGTAGAGCACTTCATTTCTCTCA
Source organism: Denticeps clupeoides (assembly GCF_900700375.1). Lineage (NCBI taxonomy): Eukaryota > Metazoa > Chordata > Actinopteri > Clupeiformes > Denticipitidae > Denticeps > Denticeps clupeoides. The sequence continues at coordinate 20,012,743 of NC_041716.1, forward strand.
ACTCCACTTTTTGTCACATCACAAAGTAGTACATAATTGTGAAGCAAAATGATGTCTCTTTAGCAGCTTTGCCACATCTAAAGACTGCAATTTGAAAGGGAAAGTTAAGTGATTGTCATTGAAACACACAATGCACCCGGTGACACAACAAATCGTGTCCTCTTGCTTTTAACCCATCCCCCTTGGTGAGCAGTGAACCAGAAACCTTCTGATAACGGGGCTGTTTCCTTACCTGCTAGGCCAACCTCTGCCCCATCTTTGCAAAATAGCTTAAAAAAAGATTAAGATTTAAATTTGTACCTTGACTGGGCCAACTCTGGCCGTAGGTTCAGGGTGATTGTCCGGGTGGAATTTCTCAACTCTTTTGCAGCCACTAACAGGTTTTCTTCCTGAACTGGCCTATATTTAACTCCATCCATCCTCTTACCAACTCTGATCAGCATGCCACCACCATGCTTCCTAGTGGGTATGGTGTGTTCAGGTTGTTGTGCAGTGTTCTCTACACAATGAGATTTATGGCGTGCGTGACTAATAGTTGTTCTGTGGAAAGACACTCTGCAGATCCTCTAGACCTACCTTGAACCTCTTGGTTACATCTCTGATTAACGCTCTCATTGCCAAACCGGTCAGTTTAGGTGGACAAGCACGAAACCTAAAATTTTCATTAAATATTTATTGTCTTTCAGAATGAGCTATGGACGGCTGACAATATTTATGACATCAGGATGCACTCTATAACTGTACCCAAGTAAGTGGAGAACAAACATTTACCAGGATGAGTAGATGCCTTTGATTGCCTGTTCATCATCACTCCAGCGACTAGGGTCCTCATACTTGCATGCCCGTCCTCCACAACCAATTGAGCATTGCATGTGACTGGGGATGACATAGCGCAATGTCTCACCAACTACAGTGTATCTTGCAGTGGGAGCACTGTTCCTCAAGAACGAGAAACCTAGGAAAACAATTGCTGTGTCCAGTATAAAGATGTGATGCATTTTGATTCAACTTCAAAGAAAATCACATATCTCGGTCAGGACTGCTCTCTATAGATGTTAGTGACTGTTTTTCTAACATTTAAAATACATAAAATCTAAGTAGATAGAGCTTCATAGAGCTGTATATTATTATCATAAACTAACATACACCATATACTATACACACAACTATAATCACAATTAATTATCTATAGTGCAATTCTCACTGCATTGTACTAAAATTATAATATTAATATTGCTGCTATAAATCCAGTGCCACACATTTAATCAAGAAAATATGCTGTGTACCTGACTCCATGTCAGTCAGAAGGAACACCACTGGTTTGTCCTCAACCGCCCTGTCAGCAAAATGGCATCTACTGCCATTGCAAAGACTGCTCAGAGGAGAAACAAAGGCTTCTATAAATCATCGAAACAATTCATTTTGCAATAATGAGCTGTTTCATGATTCAGGTACAGTGGCCAATTAACAGAATAAAGCAAAAAAAATTACCATGCAGAAAGAGAGAGGAAAATCCATGGTCAATCGTAAACTTGAACTTGTCTTGATAATAGTTTCTCTCATTTCTTTGTGAAAAAAAATGATTTTCCATTGAAGTACACATTCAATTACTGTAACAATGAAAAGTTCCGATCAGATGTCTTCATGTCTCCCAAAAAATGTCAAAAGGAAAAAGTCCATCACACACATTCCTTTCTGAAGGGCAAACTGTTTCCAAAAGCCAGTGAAAAACGGCTAGTAGGAAAGGATGATTTGATCAGTGATGAGGTGAGAACCAAATCCAACTGAAAATGCAGCTGATGTGGATGCTGCATTTCACAGGCGAGTTAAGAGTGACAAATTAGACAGCTATTTCTGACTCCTCTAGGATTAACCCACAAATCTCATTAACACAGAAGCACCCAGAGAGGCAGAATGGGGGCAAAAAAAAAAAAATCATCTAAACCAGTCGGGTGAGAGCCACGGCTTCTGCAGAAATCATATTGTACTAGAAAAATGGAATCATGTCAGCATTACATTTTTTCATTTTGTGATCTTACACTAACATACACCATTAATTGACACATTCTAATTGTTTTTCTGGTTTTACTTTTAAGGTTTCTACTTTTATGCATGTTTTGTTCCCCAGCGCTGTCTCATGTGAGAAAGCCTTGTACCCGATAAGGCTTTTCACAATTAAAGAGCTCTTGGTACATTGAAATCAACACACCACATGGGCAAATCTATCAACAAGCTCCCACTTGTGTTTGGGAAATGATGATGCTGACCTGAAGATTCAGGACTAAGCAAGTGATCAGCAGCCAGCAACTGTGCACTACAAGCTAATGGGACTCTGGGAACAAGCCGATTGACTTACACTTAACAAATCTAATTAAAGCTATTTCATCTAAGCAGTAGAGGAGTATAAATACACAAGTGACGCAGTTGCAATTTTGGCCTATTCGTCAAACACTTTCACAACTAGAAATCTAAAAAGCATCATAACTCACATCTGATACTGATTTGTGGCTTGTTTTTTTTATTTCAGTTTTGACCAAAATATATGATGCATTATATATGGATTTTATATGATCCACACTCCTAATTACAAAGACAACATTGTAGAGGTAAGAGGAAAAAATATTAAATTTGTTTTAAATTGTTGACTTACAATTAAGCTTTAAGCTTATATATATATTATGTTCACACACAACCGCTTGCTCATATCATAATGTAGAATTAGGCAAGGAGGGCTTTGCATAATTTACATACAGTCACAAAATCCAGCATCTGCTCAGTATCATGACAGAAGTACTATTCAAAAATGACAAGGGCAGTCTAGTAATGTTTTTAAAACATTTAAATTCATAGTCATGACAGAATTGCCCCTTATCAACATTTCATTTTCTAAAAAACTATTTAAAAGTAAAAGAACACCATGGGTTCACTTTTCTGTAGCAGTAAAGTGCTTTCGTAAAAGTTAACAGCAAATGATTAAATCCCTTGTTCTGGTATTTGGTAGGAATGGTCCGTGTTGGTCCCCATAAAGTTTAAAACCAGTCTGGTTCTACTTCTTTTTCTTTTGAGCCCCTTTCAGAGAAGAGAAATGCAGTTTTAGTATTTGACCACATTATGTTAAAAGTGACGAGTGACCTATAATGACGCCACTCCCACCTTTCCCTCCACCTCCATCCGCAGCTCTCCACATCACTTGGTAAAGCTTTTCTCCGAGCAGGTACAGAGGTACCATGCTAAAAGCAGCCACCCCAAGGAACAAAGTCAACCCTGTGGAACTGAGACGGGCCATTATGGGGTAGACCCAGATTCCTGAGATATGGTGGACCCACAGGACCCTACAGAGACAATAAAACACAGATTCAGGTGACATGCAGAGGTGACTTCTACTGAGTTTCTGAAACCTACCCAAGAAACTGTTTGAAACTGATTATGTATTTATGTGATACTGAGAGCATTACCATGCCAAATAAACAACAGAAAACAAAGCCAGGGACAGGATGCCTTTAAGTCGGCTAGGATATTTATGAGGTTGAAGGTACATCTGCAGAAGGATCAAGGGCAGGATTATGGTGTGCTGTGGAGGAAGGACATAAAAGAGGGTTAAATGGGACCCAAGGTGGCTTACAGTCTTTGACTGAAAAAATGTAACAAAATGTTGTCATTTTTTCCCAAATGCGTCAAGGGCCAAAGATACTCTCTGATTTAACCACAGTTGTAGGCAGATACAACAATGAAATAATAGATATAATAGATATGAGAGTTAGAATGGAGAAGAAACAATTCGAACTGGCCACATTCCGACTGCGGACCTGTTTCCTTACCTGCTAGACCCCCTGTTGCCACCAAAACTGCCCTGACCAATCAAAGACTGGACCCCTCAGAGGGTATACTGCTGAATCTGGCACCAAGTCATGACCAGCATGTTTAGGAGATTCTATGACACAACATTCTAGCAATCATAAACTTTCATTTTCATCTGACCCTTGTCAAAGTCATTAGTGTCCTTACACTTCCTCATTTTATTCTGCTTACAACAACATTAACTTCGAGGTCAAAATGTTCTATATATCTGACCAATTATATCTTATTATCTACGTGTCTTCGATTAAGCTAGCTTTTTTTTTTTTTTTACCGTAATCAGAATGTTGTCAGTTTGAATTGCCACTGAGCAAAGAACCATCCTCGGGCGCTGAATTACATAATGAATTACATATAAATAATGAATATGAACATTATATTGGCAAGTTAGAAGCATAACATATTATTAAAGGTTTAATATGTGCATTTTCAAATCCAGTCAACCTGTGTCATGTTCTCTTGCTCAGAGAGTCAGGATGACATGGATTTAAAAATGTTCCATTAGAAAACACTGTACTCACCAACGCATGATTGAGCCATGTCGGAATAATCTGGTCTATGAACTTTGGATAAACCAGCTCTCTGTCATAGGAATAGAGCACCCAAAAGGACGAAAATACAAACTGGGGAGGGGAAGAAATGTGATTTCACTGTAGATTGCAGATTTAAATCACAATGTGAGAATGTAGAGGTGTGTTACCGTGGCAACAGGGAAGGCCAGAACAGAGAAATAAAAGTCTCCGATCTGTGAAAGTAGAGCAGGGAGTCCGCCACGGGCGCTTTTAACACTGACGGCCACATGAGCGAGGTCAGTCAAAACACAGATTCCAAAAAACACTGTCTGCATCACCTGAAGTGAGAAATAAAAGAACAACAACTTTATTTCTTAAGGTCGTAGGTCAAGGTGGCAAAATGATGCATCATAAATCCATTCATTGGTTTTCAGTGAACAAGGGAAGTTCTTTACCAGGTTAATAAAGGTGAGGTATTTCCATCGACCTCCATACGTCTGCGCTCCAGGGTGTTTGGCTGTTATTTCTAACGAACAATTCCTCCAAAGAGTGAAGACATACCACGTAAACACAGCAGCGTGGACACATAAACAAGACTTCCAGCCGAACCGAGGAGTCGCCATGTTGGATCAAGGCAACTTCCGGTCGGTCGCGGTTGCCAGATCGCGGTAATTATCAACTAGAGAAGGGAAGCTGCTGGCGAAACTGGCTCAAAATACAGGCAATAGTTATTTTAATAACTTTAAGGTAAGGCCCTTTTATGGGACATTAAATGGAAGATGTAATTTAAATTTGTGACGAAAGCAGTCATAAGAGTCATAATTACAAAGTGCATAGTACAAAGGGCTCTTGCTGTTACTAAACGCCACATAAAAGCAAAAGCATGCAGAACAAAATTTTGATTGGATTATTTTGACTGCATTATATTCTTTAATTGACAATTTAAGTAATTACAAAACCCTTATGTTGCACTATACAGCACTTCACCTTTTCAGCCTCACACAATACCCCATGACAATCACTTCACTCCACAATGACAAAGTAATGACAAAGTTAGTAAATCTATTATTATAAATAATAAATAAATGATAAATATTATTAAAAACATGCACAGACATATTCACCGCCATTACCGAATACTTTGTGTGAGAACATTTTTTGAAATTACAGCTTCAAATCTCTTTGAGTATGAAAAAGAATTAAGCAGATTCTCCTGCTTCACAGAATCTCTCAAGCTCCATCAGGTTAGATAGAGAACATTGGTGCACAGCCATTTTCAAAACTCTCCAGAGATGTTCAATTGGGTACATTGTGAACATCCTCCTTTAGCGGCCGATAATTTAGATAATAAGATAATTTACTTAAAAAACACATTTGGAATTTACCTGTGTTGTTATTGACTAATATAGACAAATTTGTGACAAACATGGACATTTTTAAGAAACCAGGGAGGGGCAAACACTTTCACAGTATTGTATATGTGGTTTTATTTCTCATCTGCTTCTTCTTTTAATATGACATCAGTACAAATTAGCCCATAGGTGTTATAGTCACTTAGTAGAAAGAATGTGTTATGCCCCTGAAAGATCCCTCTAGATATACAAACCTCATTATGATACAATATAACTATAGGCCGGTGCAGAACAATGCCATTTAGTTCTTTGCAGTAGATCTAGCTCTAGACCTTTGTCACATGTGGTGTTTCTTGTATTCTGTATAGGTGTAACAAAACCACACCTTATAGAGGTATACTTATTAAACTGCAGCATATAATAGAGCAGAAAACATTTCTTGTGTCTTCTGTGATAAACTATTTAGTCCAGATGTTCCTAATTAACACTGGTATAATTTGTAACCATCGGTTTATTATAACTTGGGCCTAGACATCAAGCACCAATCAAGGTATCAAGACAAGTATTGCATTTTTCCTGATAATTATCCTATTATGTGCAGTGATGTCTGGCCCTATATAAACTTAACAGTTAATATATAACAAAAACGTAAAAGATCAAAAAGCAAAGATATACTCAAATCTTTTCCAAAATAGTATGGATTAGGGCAAATGAACAAGAAACAAGTGTATGTAATACCATTACAAACAAAAGAACTCAATTTATTAACAGAAGTCTTAGGTTGATCATAACTGAAAATGAGGAATACAGCCGCAGTTGGTCTTGTACATTCTCTATAAACAGACCTGTAAACTAAATATTGCTTCAGTACATCAGGATTGAAACATTATCATTGCATATTTGTTCTATTTCCAGATGAATTTGGAGAAATGGAATGCCCTGCTCCACGACTCACCGCAGTTTCTCTGTCTTTGTTTTTACTGACTCCTTATAAAGTAAAAGTCTCTCTGTAGTGTAGGCTGCCAGACGGTTTCTCCTGGCCCGAAGAATGCAAATTGCCATTGGAAAGAGCCGATCAAAGCCCCCTGACGCTGCAGGAATTGCCAGGAGCCAGCGGCAAATGTTCTGTAGTTGAGGAAAACGACAAGCTGCTTTCCAGAACGCCTGCGGAGAAGTACTTCCTTCCATCAAAGGCTCAGCCAAGTACTGGTCCACCTCGGAGACTCCCATGGTCTTGGCAGGAGGTTCCGAAAAAGCAGAAATCTTCTTGCGCTTGATCCGCTTGGAGCTGGAAGGCCTTTCGCACTGAAGATTTTGGCCTTTGGTCACTGTAGGCAGGGTATCGTGGTTAACAAGCATGAATTCCAGTACACTTTGGGCCTGATATTTAGAAGGTGCAACCAGAACTTGGTCTTCAGCTATACGATGGCCCTCACCAAATGGCTGCAGCTTGATGCGTGGATCCAGAACTGTTGCTAGGATCAAGTCCCTCTGCAGCAACAAGGGCTGGAAGTGAGCGTGCAAGCCGGCACGAAGCCCTTTGCAGAACAGAGTGTAGCTTGTGGACCTGGTCTGGAGGGATTTATCCAGGCAAATTAGAGTAGGGATGACCAGAGAGAAGGTGACCCCATCATGCTGAAGCACCTGAATGGCCTCCTCAAAGGGTTCGAGCAAGCCAATGACGTCAAGCACCTGCTCCCTTCTCGCCCGGACCTGGGGTGGAGAGCAGGACGAATCTTTAGCCTCCGTGCGGGCCAGCGCCAGGACAGACATCACGGAGCGCCAGGCGGCTTCCTGGAGCATCCTGCGAACGCACACCAACATGGAGTTCCACCGATAGCTGCTGGGGTTGTATGGAGCGGCGAAGGAGAGTCCGCTTTCCTTCACCAGGACCTCGTTCCAGTAGGCGCTGCTGCGGAAGAAGGCGACCACGCCGTGCACCTGCTGGAGCACGTTCTCCGCAGCCCACGAGTTCTCCAGGGCGTCCCTCATCACCTGCTGCAACAAGTTCACTATGCAACCAGCACGTGCGCCGAACGAGATTTCGGAGAAACAGTCACCGGGCGAGACGTCGCTCAGGAATCTCACAAGGTCGTCTTCGTCGGGGTCACTTTTCTGACGAGAACACATGACCTTGTAGTCACAGAAAAGGTCGTAGGCCGTTATGGTGCTCTTGGCATCGCTGTTAATGATGTAGCCAATGTTATCGGGAAACAGGCCGTAGCTCAGAAGCACGGCTTCCGCCTCCCGAGCCACCGCCGCGTTCACATTCGCGCCGTTTATGTGGCGAAAGGCAACTGTGGGTCGCTGAACATTCCAATCATCATCGATAAAATGCAGCTGGACGGCGACAAAACGGTCACTGCCCTGGCTGGACCACAGGTTGACGCCGACATGGATCATAGCGTCTCCGCTGGCAACGGCGACAGCGCTCTTCAGCTTTCTGATCAGCTGCGGCTTGATCACCTTCTCCACGTCGTCGTACAGCTTCAGCCCGATGGTGCGCTGGGACAGCCGGGGGTACTGTGGTCCAATCGCGGCCATGAAGTTACGGAAGCCGGAGCTCTCCACAAAGCTGAGGGGCAGCATGTCCTCCGCAACCATTCTCAGCACTGCGTCTGTGATGGATTTCGGGGGGGACTGCTGGAGCCTGCCGCCGCCGCGACTGCCAGTCTGTTTCTTTACAGTTGGAGAAGCGGCTTCCTTCAGTTTTAGAATATTCTGGTTCTTTTTCCCCTTCAGCTTCCCCTTTTGCACTTCAGCCCCCATTTCAAAGTGTCTCTGTTGAAATAAAGTGTGCAAATTCACAGTCAGAACGTTTTATTTTATAATATAAACACAGTAACACTATGCGTGTAATAGTAGTCATACCTCACTCACATCACTTTCAGAATCGGAACTCCCACCCAGAACATCACAATGGAAATCAATCTGAATACATATTAGTGAACATATTTCAGTGAGAACCTTCAAAAAAGGAAAATAGATATACAAACTTCCATAAAAACCTGTGGCAACGTACCTCCCCCATTTCCAAGTGTGTGGGCAGCTGGACGTCCATTGCGGCAAACGTGCCCGTTTCTGCTTTTCGCATAATTGTGGAACGTCAGTGGGTTTTTATGCAGTTGTCAGTTCTATCAAAGACGAAAAAGCAGAGTATACACTTTTGCTGCTTTGTGTTTCAGACTAAATTCACTCGAGTTGAGTTTCACAGATCTCAATCCGATAGATTGGTGTGTAGAATATGCCGGACAAACCCATAGAGCATATGGCCGCCTCACAGATCTTACTAGACAAAGGATCTGCTGCTAAAATCTCAATGACAGATCCTACAGGAAACATTCAGACGTACAGTCCAAGTACCTAAGCGCAGATTTTAATATTTAGGTTTTTTATTTGGAAAAGACCCGCACCGCACAGTCCAAGCATACCTTCCAGGAAGTTTAGCAATTGCTGCCCACCAATTGCCGGGTACACTGTGTGCCTTGTAGAGGATAAGGTCCTTTTTGGGAGTCCAGGATGATTTCTTCAATTCCGGTTTGAGATGATAATGCCACCGTTCCCGACACTGCTTATCTCGTCTGCCTTTCAGATGTCTAGCAATCAGGTCCCAATTTTTCGCTCCGTATATCCCGACCGGTTCAGTCACCTCAAATAAATACAACAGAACACTTGGGCTCACAATCTGTGTCATCAAAACACAACAGGATGAAGCATATGCAGGTAGTATCTCACCTTATCATCCTCCTCTTTTGTCCATGCTCCCATCACCAATTCCGGATCAAGAATTTTCATGTATCGCTGCTGACAACGATGATGTGTGCGCCCCTGTTTCAAAGTCACTTGTGTTCAGACGTTCCTTAAAAAAAAAAAAAATAAATACAATAAAAACTTCTTACCGGTAAAAAACTAGCAATGGTCGTCCAGTCGTGTGGATCAAAGTTGTTGACCAATATTCAAAGATTTTAATCCTGTCATTTAAAAAAAAACATTAATTTCATGTTAGTTCCACCAAAAAATTATGTGCCGATATGGCAAAACAGGAAGTGTTTGTGCCAAACGCATGTTTGGAATTGGCAAAGTATGATGCGTATGTTTAGTTTACCGATAATGGGCTTTTCGTAGTCTAATATTCCCATTAGAACGCGTCTATGCCTACCTCCTCTTTTGTCCATTTAATGTCGACTCTTAAAGACTTTCTGTTCCGCCACCGGCTCCAGTGTCTCCTCCTCCATCTCTTTTCTGAAATAACGTACATTTTCTGTCACATAAAGACAGAAATCATAGAATGTTCATATGAATGGCACATATGAACCTGATGTACACACTGGCCAAACTGAAACGCCATAACGCAGCCCTTCCTCAACTCAGTAAAGCCAGCAGTTGAGTTCTGCAGCTTGCTGGATTTTCTCTTACTCTTTTAGCAAATCTCCACTTCCACAAAGTCGTGCATGTCTTCACAAACACACACACACACACACACACACACGTGGGCTTTTCAATTTCTCCACCCGATAAGTTATGCAGCATGCTGGCAGACACACATGGCGTTGTGAAGGCGTGTAAGAGAAGAACAGAACTCACTGCTGGCTTTACTGAGACGGGAAGCTTCCTTCAACACGACTTTTCGACTTTTCTGTCCAGGATACAGCGGGTCGTGTTCAGCTGCGCCCCGGTTCGTCGTCGTTGTACGAGCAACTGGTGAAAAGCCAATTCAACACGTCAGCTCGGGGCTCAAACTTAACAAGAGCCACAGTTTGTCTGCAGACACGTTGGAGCGTTTTAATCACAGTTCGCGTTTCTCGGCGGCCGCAAACACACGCAACCGCGGCGGAGAGCAACTTCCAAACACAAAGACGCGCCCCGCTTCCCGCTTCCTTACCCCGCAGGGTCCGAGCAGCACGGCGAGCCACGGCAACGACGACGATTTACGGAGAAGTCAAGTCTCGCAGAATCCCGCGCGATTCTGGAGCGCGCCGGTGTTACGGGAAATCCAGTTCCCCGTGGTCCCCAGCCGCTTCTTCATCATCTTCACCATCATCATCATCATCATTCTCTGGTATGGATCATTCTAGATCAATTGATCATTATATATTCTTTGCTTTCGCCCCTGAATGCTTTAAAAGTCTTTTCCAATTGGATTTTTTTCATTTTTTCCTTAATGCCAGATATTTAACTGCTGCTCGTTACAAGCAGCAGATGTCGCCAGTACACAAGTGACTTGTTGAAGCAGCCATTCTGAAGAACTAACAAAACACATGTGCTGAAACTCTCTCTCTCTCTCTTTATATATATATATATATTTAATAGTATTTATATGTATTCCAGGATTATGTCACCTCCGTCGCCATAGATGACATCAACTCCATCAGTTTTTGATTTTTTCTTCAAAAAAGATCAGTGTGTGTGTGTGTGTGTGTGTGTCTGTGTGTGTGTGTGTGTGTGTGTATATACACACACACACGCACACTGATCTTATTTGATAAATGTATGCATTATTATTGAATCGGGTGCATCTCAAACATAGGTCAATGCCAAAGTGGGTGAACAGTACAAAAATTCTGCCTGAAGAAAAACAAAAACTGTTTATTTATTTGTAAAAATCCTATGAATGTGACCAAAACCTATATGCGTATATGTAACACGATAAGTGCAGGTTTTAGAACCAGCGGGGCCACCATAAAGGCTACAGCTGGAGGGCTATTGGACACTGTAGACCATGACACTGGACTGGTTGAAACCTACTCTGCACTGTCCAGTACCTTCAAACATGAACAGATTCACCACTCAACCTTCCTATTACATTTGAACTGCTTTCTTGGGAAAAACCATTATCAAACTTGCTCTGACACCCACTACACCCTCACTCACCCCTTCACAGGGTTTCTCACTTTTTTCTCTGTGAGTTTTCTCTTGCATGCAGAAAGGGTCATAGTGTCGGGGCATCAACAGTTTGTTGACTGGGACCCCGTTTGTTGTTAGAAGGTGCATGCACATGCATACTAGAGGTGTGAACCTTCACTGGTCTCACAATTCGATTTGATTACAACTTTCAGTACCTCAATATCGATGCTTTGACTCTATTGGTGGCATGAAAATACATCACGGTGCACAGCTGTCAAAGTTAAACAAATACAAATTTTGACTGTGATGTGAACGTAACACTTCCTGTTTCCTGCATTCACCATATAGAGGGTCCTTTATATCAATTATCACCCTAACCGGCACCAACTGGTTGCCGTGCAGCGTCCGTGACATTCTGTTCATTCTTTTATAATCAACTGCAGGCTCACATCAGTAAAAACATAAAAATATATTTGTGAATGCCTGCATACATAGATTATAAGTAAGTTTTACATATGAAAAGAGTGGATATATATGCATAATGCATGGATACATACACACAAAATGGAAATGGTGTATTGGATGTGCATTTTATCAGACGCCCTTATCCAGAGCAACTTACAATAGTAGTTAGAGGGACAAGTGTCTTGCTCATGGACATAAGTGGAATTTAACCTGGGTTTTCAGGTTCAAAGGCTAGTGTGTTACCCACTAGGCTACTACCACCCTAGTCTATGTCTATGTTAGTCTATGTATGTTTGTGTGGTCAGCTGTTGTAGAGCCTGACAGCGGTTGGAAGGAAAGACCTTCTGAATCTCTCCATCCCACATCGGACAGAAATAGAATAGAAATAGAATAGCAATATAAATTACACAAATGTTGCTTCATTTAAGTGGAAGTCACTCCATAATACTTCATGAGTAATCCCTCTTTTTACATTTGAAAGTTAAAAAGTGAAAATCAATCTTTGATTCATGGTTGACATTAAAATAGTCCAACAAAACAAATCTCTACGTGGCTAAACATTAACTAGAACTAGAACAGATGCTTGGGGCCCTAAATCCATTAAAGCCAGTGAGAAGTATTTTTAGTATGTTTGCCATGTGATAAAAACAGAATTCCTTTGCTATTTTTGTTTGTAACCACAAGTGTACCATCAGTTGATTTTTAGACAGTTATATAGAAGGCTAATTATCATATTCTCATATCATAATATTTTCTTGATGTTCTGATAGAATAATAATGACAGGGGTGTTACATCCATTTAAATGTGATAGTAATATAATTATTTCAATAACTATATGAAAGTATATGTAACTAATTTATTTGAACACTTAATTAATATTCTTAACTGTTAACCAAAACTTCTTTTAGTGAAAGTGAAGAAATTGTTGTTGTGATACACACAGTGACACAGCGAAATGTGTCCTCTGCTTTTAACCATCACCAAGCAGCAGTGTGTGAGGATGGTACTTTGCTCAGTGGCACCTCAGTGGTACCTTGACGGCTCGGGGTTCGAACCGACAACCTTCTTATTACAGGGCCGCTCACTTAACCGCTAGGCCACAACTGTATTCATTTAATATATTAATTAATGTTATTATAATTGATCAATTTACAATTTATTTATAAACTACTGCTAAATCAGATATTTAATATTCAAGAGCATTGAATAAAGTGAGGAACTCACCTCACCCGGTAAACCAGCACCCGTTCGCTGTCAACACACACCTGGCAGGCATGTAGCATTTGACATTTTTCTCCAGCAGACCTCCTCCCAAGTGGTGTTTCAATAAAATCAAATAATCACTGTACTCAACCTCTCCTCCATCTTGGTTTCAGAGGCTGCTTTAATGCCTTGTTTCTATTGGTCACGTGACAACGTATCACAGTGCACAAAGGTCAAAGTTCAGCAAAAAATGTAACTTTGCAGTGTGTGCAGAAACTCAATATGCCAATAAATTGATATCTATTTGTATTGCATTATTTTCTTTTTCTTTTTCTAGCATCTCTTTGCTTTACAGTTTTTCTCAAATGCTAAAACACAAAAGCCAATCCTCTAAACCAAATGACCAGTTAATATTTCCAATATCATAAACACATTTCACACGAAGACACAATTCACAAAACACAATCCTGCATTCTAATAAATCTAAACCCATTTTTCCTTGCTAAAACACAAGTTGAAAAAGAACTCTGCTCATATTCTCAAATGAAAGCTCATGTGATACAAAATGCTTGCCACAGTCAGCAATATTTGAACACAATGAACACACCTGTCGTCATTCATTACACACAGCGACTCAAAATTGAAGACACTTGTTGCTAATGCTGTGACCACATGTATAAAAGCAAGTTCAGAGTGCACAGTTAGCTGAAGAGTCCAAACAAACACCATGGATGAAGGCAGAGTCAGGGGAAGAGGAATCGAGTCAGAGGAGGGAGAAGAGCTGGCCATGGAATAAGAGGAGCCAACAAGGGTGAGGAGAAGGTCCAGGAGGGAGAGCAAGACAACCTCGCACCATCATTATGGACGAGATGCAAGCAACAGTCATTGACCATGTCATTGTCTATGGCATGACAAAGAGTTGAAAGAATACCACATAGGAGGGTTGACATGGACTTGTTGGACTGTTGTTCTGAACACCTGTGCACTTTCACATTTCACAGAGGATATTACAGTTGGATGAGGGTGGCTTCAACCTGCAGAAATGAAGGAAAAGAGGCCGTAAAATAATTGGCCAAAGAGCCATCACTGAGGTTCCTGGCCAACAAGGGGGTAATATTACTCTTTGTGCGGCCATGGGTATTGAGCGGCCTGTCCTTGTGTCTTACAACACCCAGTATCTCCTCACCTTTCTAAAAGACATCCTCCTGGATCACCAACAACACCATCCTGGGCCCGCACATCACATTTATGTGATCATTTGGGACAATGTTCACTTTCACAGGACAAACCAAATCAGAGAGTGGTTCACCACCAACAGTAACCACTTTTTAAATGTCTGTCTGCCACCCTAGTCCCCTTTCCTGAACCCTATATAGGAGTTCTTCTCATCGTGGAGATGGAAGGTTTATGACAGACAACCATTCACTAGAGAGAACCTCCTAAGGGCAATGGAGCTGGCCTGTGGTGACATCCCAGTGGAGGCCTTCTAAGGATGGGTTCGCCATTCCAGGGCGTTTATCCTCGGTACCTGGCAAGAGACAATATAGCCTGTGATGTGGATGAGGTGATGTGGCCCGATGCAGCTCAGCGACATGATGTCGCACAGTGATTGTGGTGTGAATAAAGTAAACAAAAAACTTCACACCCTGATCATGTTTTCAAGGGTACGGTTGTGTGCAATAGATTCTGTTTTTGCACTGAGTTGTGTTACAGTAGTGTACATGCAGAATTGTCTATAGATTAATACTCTTCAACTCACTAATCTAAATGCCTAATCCTCTGCAGAGATCTAAGAAGATCTGTTACTGTAAAACTTCTAAAAACATGCATTGGCAGTTATGAAACAAAGAACCTTCTCAAAAATTGAGCATTGTGTTTTCAATTGTTTTTCGGTAGTGTGTAATGATGTGTATAGTGTTTACATTTTTGAAAGCTTCAAAGCTGCTCTTTTGGTGTTTGAGTATTGAAGTGAGAAGGTGTGGTTGTATTTATGTAGTTTTAGAAAAGGGTGTTGTGTTTAGACATTGGGGAACATGGAGGAAACGTTTGTGAAATGTGTTTTAGCATTTGAGAAAAACTGTAATATGGCAGACGTTGACTTGCAAAAGAAATACTGTCATCCGACCTTTACTTTATTATAGTAATAATAATAGTCAGGATATGCGGACTCAACAACATTTAACTTATAAATAAATTAATTCAATTACATAACTCGTTACTCCCCAGCACCAACATTCACTGGACAACGTTCTGGTTTTGTGCGCGTGTAGTTTGCATGCACACTAGACACACTGAAAGTGATTGTGATCTGTAGATCTGTAGTTATGGATGCAGTATAAATGCAGTTTAATATGAGTTTGTTGGAAACAGTGGACAAAAGACCCACTGTCTAATTTTTGGCTGGGTGATATGAACATACATATTTGAATATGGTGAGAAAACACTTGTTTTCCTCCATAATGAACAGTTTTAATGCATCACTGTTACCCAAAAATATTTGAATCTGTTTGGAATAATGTATTATTACATCAGACATTATGACTTGGAAATCATAATCAGTTTAACTCAGTTTTCTGAATTGAGAATTTATTGTGAAAATATTGCGATGGAACATATTTTGTCTTAAAAAAGCTTCCACTTTGAACAGTTCCAAGGTCACCAGTCCCACCACTTCCTGATACCAGTATTACACCAAGGTTAACCATTTGGCAGGTGGTTCACATTTCTGAGTTTATTGCCAGATGCACAGACCATTGTAACGTTTCACAAAGGCAGTCAAATGAACATATCAGCAATAAAGCCACAACCCTGCTATTAATATGCAAGAAATATTGTTCTATAAACCAAATCACCTCCTCTTATGATTTATGACCTTTTAATAGATTTGTTATTGTATACTGTGGGAAATGGGAAAGTACTGGAAAATGACCTGATTTAAATTAATTGTTTTTGTCTATATTTTACGGTTTAAATGTAGTTAACGGTCCAACCTGATGTGAAATGTGTATGTGAAAACTATTTTAAAACTTGCTCTTCTGCACCAGAACAATGCAACAAAAAAGGATGGATTTCTATAAAGGATAACAGTGCATCTAGTCAAAAAGTTGCAGAGAAAATCAACAACTGTTAACTCATGTCAGCTGAAATGAAAATTCCGGATAAACCAACATACACAATAGAGTAACATCAGAATTCACTAAGAAACAGTCCAGATCGTGAAAACCCCCACATTCGGATGCTCGCCCTGACACTCCCTGTGCGAGTGCAAGGACATCGTGAGTCTGAAGAGGTCTGATCAGGTGTTCTCAGAGGAAGCTGCTGTCACTGGAAACATAAGAAAAGCCATTAAAAGCATTGGAGCTGGTGGCCAGGCTAGATGTAAGGTCTGGAGTGCGCCCGACTGAATTGGGAACAATCTCTCTGGTAAATTCCGGGTCAATGTGCTGCAGATCTGCTGGACCTTTCTGTGGAAATGAGAGGGTCCACGTTAAGGAGGAAGTCAACATGAGTGTAATTTAAGTCTTATTTAAAACCAAAGTGACCGTACCACATTAGGGTTATATGGAGGAGTGATTCGCTTATGATAGAGATCGTCCCAGTTGATAGGGGAGAAGAACACATGGTTTTTTATCTCCAGCTATATGGAAAAATTCATCAGTCTACATGGTATTCTGTTTTGGAAGCAGTACATAAAGTACAGTACATAAAATAAGGACAGCTCACAAAATCAGCAATGGCACCCAAGCGCCGATGCTGGTCCTTCTGTAGAAGTCCGTGAAGCAGGTGGCAGACGGCCTCTGTCCTTCCAGGTGGCAAGTGCAACGGCTTGTGCAAAATACCGTCGTACATTTCGGCCACATCGCGGCTATAGAATGGGGGCTGCATACGACCAGTAGAAATGATCACGTCAGCTCAACACACCAAACAGAAGAAGAGAAAGAAAAGAAAAGGAACTTACAAGGCTGAAGAGCATTTCATAAAGCACCGCCCCCAGACACCACCAATCCACTGTGCGGTCATACGCTTCTTTTCTCAACATCTCAGGAGCCAAGTACTGTGTGTAGTGGGCGAGGAGACAGCCGAGGTAAACGCGAGACGTAAGGACAAAAAAAAAAAAAAAACGACAATTTGACAGTGAGACGTTCCTCACCTCCGGGGTGCCACAGAACGTGGTGGTCGTGGCCTCGGGCTCAACCCCTTCTTTACACAAACCAAAGTCTGTCAGCACAACATGGCCCTGTATCACAACATTACACATCACACACTAGACATAAAGATGGTCTCATCCGGTTCAATACACCCTTTGAATTTAAAACAAACTAGCTTTAAAAAAAAAAAAAACAAAAAAAAAAAAACTTACTTGAGAGTCTAACAAAACGTTTTCTGGTTTTAGATCCCTAGGAGAAAAAGTACATGATATTAACCATTTTACAGCACAGACAGGAGAGTTAATAGATTTGAAATCTTTCAGGTAAACTGGTATATCATCATAATATGAGATGTCTGTGCTGGTGTGCTAAACTGTCTGTTAATCTGCACTGGTGGTTGAGGACCCCCCCCAGCCCCATTTCCTTCCCGGATACACACATTAAAAGATTTTTATTAGCAAAAAAATAAACAGCAGTTATAGGTTGTTGTTCTTATATCCTTGTTTTACACTGCAGGCTATATAGAGTCTACAAAAGTTAGACCCAACTCGCATTTAAATAAATGATAGTCAGTGTTTTTGAGCATTGTTTAATAAAACAAATTTACAACATGCGAAACACTTTTACCAATTTACCACTTTTACTCTGGTTAAGGGATTCTGATAAATGGCATAAATGTACGTCAGTTTACCTTGAGTCCATTATTGCTTAAAACCTGCAAGTTTACTGACCTGTATACGATATTGAGAGAGTGAAGGTAGCCAATGGCACTGGCCACTTCTGCCGTGTAGAAACGTGCTCTTGGTTCAGAGAAGCATCGCTCTCTCTGAAGGTGGAAGAAAAGCTGACCATGAAAAACAAGAGAGACCTCGTGAAACACATCACTGTCAAATGAACAGAAATGTAACAGCAATGTAAATTTAACATTGTGTTGTGGTCCCTGTGTTGTACCCTGGTCATATGTTTCCCTATTATGTGAGCTGATAAGGACCTATGCCAATTTATGTTATGTTTTTTTTTTACATTAATGGTGTTTTTTTGATAAAGTTTGAAAGGAGCCAATGGGGATGTTCCTCATTCTGGATCATTTAAACCTGCCAATATTTCCCGCCTCTTTCATGCTCCCCTCCATTCTCAGGTTTCATTTGATCTGTCTCTTCAATATACTCCCTGTCTAGTGGGTAACACACTCGCCTATGAACCAGAAGGTTCAAATCCCACTTACTACCATTGTGTCCCTGAGCAAGACACTTAACCCTAAGTTGCTCCAGGGGGACTGTCCCTGTAACTACTGATTGTAAGTCGCTCTGGATAAGGGCGTCTGATAAATGCTGTAAATGTAAATGTAAATCTATTCATACATGCTGACATTTTACAGTTTTACATACACAATGACACTTTTGCCTTCATGCACTGAATAATTTGATTCAACAACAATTTTCATCAAAAAAATATTTATTATTTAAATTATCCTTATTTATATAATAAAAGTAAATAAATCAGCAAATCTACTGTGTACATTTCTAATCCTGTACTCCACTCATGTCCCTGACCCCAGCCTGTACCTCTCCTCCATTTACGTAGTCAAGGACAAAGTAGAGCTTCTCGGGGGTCTGGAACGAGTAGTGGAGGCCGACAAGAAATGGATGCTTCAGGCTCTTCAGTAGAACATTCCTCTCTGCCATTATATTCTTTTGCTGTGAAAAACCAAAAGACTCATTAATTCAGTGTGTTTAAATAAAAAAAAATCTTAATGTGAGTCAGTCAACTAAGAGGCATTGGTTACAAGTGAAAATCAGAACCATTAATTGGGTGGTAGTAGCCTAGTGGGTAAAACACTTGCCTATGAACCAGAAGACCCAGGTTCAAATCCCAATTACTACCATTGTGTCCCTGAGCAAGACACTTAACCCTAAGTTGCTCCAGGGGGGACTGTCCCTGTAACTACTGACTTTATGTCGCTCTGGATAAGGGCGTCTGATAAATGCTGTAAATGTAAATGTAATTGTTCATTATTTCAACTGAGCATTGAAGAAAGCTCATATTCACAGTAACAAGTGTACAGATTGACTAGGGAAGCAGTGTTATAAAGTGGATTGTTGAGGTACAAAGGACAGAGCAAACTTGAGATTAGATTAGACCTCCTCTGCAGTACAAAATATGCAAAGTGCTTCACTGAAGTTGCTTGGCTTCAAATGGAACGTCTGGTGCAGGAACATTGCAGATTGTTGAAATTCAGTTCCGCCACAGTCTTTACCTCGAGAATGATCTAAAGAAACTGAGTTTGAAAGCAAACCTCTTTTTTCTTCAGTATAACTTTCTTCTGCAAAACCTTAATGGCATAAAACTTCCCATCTGATTTGAGTTTGGCCAGAAGGACCTAGAGAAAATGATTGAATGCATTCAGATTGCTTTAAAATGTACAGAATTTAAATATACATGTATTCCCCCTCCAACTACATTTCACAACAGGTTTGTTTACTTGATTAAGTGAAGGAGTCCAGGATGGGACATTTTCCACCTTGTGAGTTTTCATCAAAGCTTAACAGACTTCCTCAGAAAAGGTTAATCATTTCTGAAGTTATGATGCAGTCCTTTAATTGGTCAGAGCTCAAAGCTGCCATACCTTCCCAAAGGTCCCTTTCCCGATCACAGCAAGGAAATCAAAGTCGGTAGGTTTTGCACTGAAAAATAAAAAAACAGTAGTAGGCAATGCCCAAGATGAACATTTTCTGTTCAGCTAAGTATGAGCCATTGTGATACGTGTATATTTCATGTAAATGCATAATACGTTTTCTTTGTAAATACTTACTGGGGGTTGGCCGATGCACCCAAATTGACATCGCTTGATGATGGCGCTAGCAGCTGAAGGATAAATGTAATAATTGTAATTAATATGCACTGTATATTGACAGAGGATAAGTCCAGCAGAAGACTTACTTGGTTACACTGTGCCATGCTCGTGGTCCATTCCAGTCCCAAAGGTGAATCTGTGGGGGCAAAAGGCATGAAGCTCTTGATGACGCAGCCTCTATGAGAATCTGCTGGTCCAGCAGAGAAACGGGCCTGAAAAACTGGATGTTCGGGTTTAGAGCGAAGGACACGGCGTAACTCAAGGGGTTCGTATCAGTGAAGGAGTTTACAGGGTAAATATTGCTGGAACTTTCTGGTGTGAACGCGAACGACCGTTTTCAGCTCCCCAAAACGACTTTTAATGGAAGATAAGTCTCGCCAGACATTCTCTGCTCTGATCTTCATACTATCTAAACACAAAGATTTAACACAAAAATACAGATTTTTTTTTACATGCTAATAGCATTTAGTAGGCTTTAAGTGTAATGTTTCTTTTGTAAACTATTACCAAACACATTTATTTATCTATCAGATACAAAATATCTATTTATTCTGGACATTTTTTGGAATGCCAAATACAATGTTTGACATAACAGTTAAATGAATAAATGAGATGAATTGTAATTACATTGAAATGGCGGTAAAGCATGGCGTTATTCTACAGGCGGCATCGCTGATCGGTACAAGTTAGAAGCAGAAAGCCCGCGTTACCTGCTCCGGTCGTGCGGCTGCCTGCTGGCGCGCTGATAACGACGCGCCGCTCGCCAGAGGTCACGTCACCCCGATGGACGCGGAGTGGGCGTGGTCAATTAGCGTTACGCAACGGCGCTCTTTACGTCGCTCCTCCTTAACAATACATTCCAACTGCATAATCAATACATTTCGGATACAATACTTCTTTTAAAAAAAAAATTCACATGGATCTGTTGAACTAGTTACCTGAGTGGTCTTAGGTTTTCAAACAAGCTTTATGCTCTGTAATAATATGTTGCTTCAGCTTGGTCAGATAACCAATTATTAGAATTTTTTTCCAGATCATCTGCCCACATTTCATTCGTGTTTATTTGCTCATTTCGTTCCTTTTTTTAGAAACATTAGGAACCTAGTTTTGTATCTTTGTGTGGGTACATTAATACAGCCTAGTAAACTGCCGCATATTAAAGTCAAACTGCAGTTCATTAAGTTTGTTATCAGGAACAACCACTCAAGACACTCCACTTGGCCTTTTACTGATAATAAGCAACCAGAGTAGCAAGAAATAACTTTGAAAATTATTTGGGTGTTTACTGTTCAAAAAAATCATGCACAGGGTTCACACTTAACATTTATTAATGGACAAAAAATGTATTCTTGACGATGTTGTCCCATTCAGAGTTTGGACTGGCAAATTGAATTTATCAAAGAATCAAAAGGAAAAGACATTCTGTACCCATCCAAAAATAGACAACAACAACATAGCTTCTTTTCACATTTAAAAGCAAACATTAATGTGTGATTTTTAATGTGTGTGACCTCACCTTACACCTTTCAATACCAATCAAAATCTGATATACAGTTCAAAATATGAATCCAGTAAATGTTGGTGAAGCTCCACACAGAAGTATCTTTTAAAACACTGATGCATTCCTGAATGATGACACTTCTCCCCTGGGTCAGGTCTAGACATGTAGTTACCGCATTAATAAAACATAGAATAATAATAGATCGGGTGCTGCTCATGGAGTGTTAAAGGTTAAATGTCACATGAATGGCTCACAATGGATGCTTGTTCACACGACGCATGGAAAGCAGGCCCGGCCAATCGGCAGGACTGGATGTAGGACTGGATATTTTGTTTTGGGCACGCTTGTGAATAAGCCATCTCATCAGCAACAGCGTTCCAGTGAAACCCTGACGCTCGCTGGACATGCACAGAGGCCATTTTCCCCTCTGCGCTCAGCACGCACTGTTGCGCCACCTAGTGGACCTTATCTAAAGTGCATCAATGAATGGAAGTGTGGGACAGTGACTTATCAGCAAAAATAAAAAACCCATCCATGTTTAGTCCTTGCTTGAGACGAGCTGCACGTTTTTTAAGATTCCCTCTCTAATTTGGGGACTGAAGAAAAAAGCAAATGCACGATGGTTCATGAGTTCTGAATGGATTTGGCACAACATGGGAGCTTGTCACAGGACTATCACTTCAAGCCCTCGTCTGTGCTCTTGAACATCAAAATAGCATTGTATATTTTGAGGGCTGGGCCAAGCTTGATGCTCATGATCTTTACAATGTCAGTCTGAGTAAGTAGCAGGAATGCTTCCCCGTCAATCATCTGGGGAAAAAACATATATAATAAATAAGTATTTTACATAAAAATTGAGGGCCACATGTTTTACTGCATGGAATTATTATTGGCAGATATGTAGCATGATAAGGGATGTTCACCTCATCTCTGAACAAACGGGCCTGCTCCTCACAGCCTGTTAGGTTCTGTACAAAGCCAAAGACCTGCAAAAACACACAAACTCTTTTGTCACGTATAAATCAAGAATTCCTCACACGTGTACCATAGAATTTAGCTGGTCATCACCTCATCCACAGTCCATGTGGCCACCTGGCTGGCGTGAATGCCTGCGACTCCAGGCAGAAGCTTGCAGTGTTGCTCCCAGCAAAGAGACAGGGTGCGGTCAGGGTGCGCGTTCAGGGCCGACATGAAGAGGGAAGGGTACATGCCTTCAGATGTTAAAGCTGACAAACACAACCACACAGGAAAAATTACTGGAAATGTTATCCATTACTTGAAATCAATGCATAAATAATTAAAAAAAATAAATATACTGCCCTTTCCAATAAACAATCATGTAATAAAAAATGACAAGTCCTAAATTATATCAGTTACTTCAGTATTCGATGCTTTTCTGATCATGTGATCAAAATTATTTAAAGATTTAAATAATTGTCGCCCCCTTTAACCAAAAACATACTGATGAAATGTGGCAATGAATGATCAAAATATTGATGTATTAAAAATGACGATTCTTATGACGTATCTATGAATTTGCATTTACTGTTATTCACACTGGCTAACAATCTCTCCACTGTTACTGCTTATGTTGTCCATATTTTACTCACTTTGATAATTCCTCTGCTGGCTCTTCCTGTATTTGGGAGGACGTCCAATCCTGGCAAATAAAACCAATCGCTTGTGTTTTAAATGAAACAGTCATTCAAACGACTGCAGAACTGGCCAATGAGTGTTGAACCTGATGTCATGCACTGTAGACACTGAATAAAATCTTGGTTGACTTCTGACTCTCTAATTAATGGATTTACTAATTTCTAAAAAAATATATATGGTTCCAGATCCAGACTTTATATATCCTGTAATTAAACGAGGTTTACCTGCCATGGTAGCGGGACTTTTTGCTGCGCTGTCCGAACACCAGAAGGTTGCGTTTGGATGCCAAACCCTCGGTGTCTGATTCTGTTTTGACTCGACCCTGGTTCCTCTCTGCCAGAGGGCAGCCTGATAAACAGTGATGCGCCGTGAAACGCCCCGTGACATGGCCTGAGCCGTCGCATCCTGGAGTAGGACACTTCCTGTTGACGAGAATGGGGATAGGAGTTCCGTTACCACCGTACAGACAGACGAGATGAGCTCAGCCAGCCTGGGCCTGACCTGTGGTGAAAGCTGTATTTGGAGGTGTTTCGCGAGTGGGTGATGGCTTTGTACGGCACTGAGGAGAAGTTCGACTGGGCTGGTGCTGTTTCCGTGGAACCTGCTATGATTCAGAACATTTGCCTGTTACGGTCAATAGTGAGAACTGGACCAACACTACAGATGTGATGAGATGCCGTTACCACTGTGCTGGCTGCTGGAGTGACTGGGTGGTGCCTTCAGCGGATGGCCGGTGCTCTCACACCAGCCGGCAGGGTGGATGTCAGGGTGATCGGAGTCCACCCACTCATCATACACATGGCTCCAGCCATCAAAGTGGATCTGTTTTAGATTTAATGTACATTAGCGTCATGTTCATGTGCATCGTATTGGCATTCGCTCACATAGCACAGCTAACCTTGATTCGGTGAGTCTCCACCTCCTGCACTGTGGCAACACGGATCAAGGCGGGGCTCCTCTTGTCTACAGCCTCCAGCTTCATCTGGACCTGGAAGCCATGCGGCGGACGCTGAGGAGGAAGAGAATCCGTGACTGTGCAGCCAAAATTCTCTAAAATACACGCTAGGCCTGTTAGACCACCACTGCCCCACATTGTTTTATGTTTTACTTGCAGCCTCTGGCTGGTCTCGAACCTGAACCAGGAACCAGCCTCCTCTGGTCAGCACTGGATTGCCATGGGATGTTCAGTGAGATTAATCCAGGAAATTACAGTAGAGACTGAACATGTATAGCGGTAATAAACGATAATGACATCTTCTGTATATACAGATGTACACTTTAAATTTGCTAAAGCCTCACCTACAAAAAAAACTGAAAAAAATATGCCGGGCAGTTGGGGCGGTGGTGGCCTAGCAGGTAAAGAAGCGGACCCGTAATCAGAATACCGAGCCACCAAGGTGCCACTGAGTAAAGTACCGTCCCCACACACTGCTCCCCGGGCGCCTGTCCTGGCTGCCCACTGCTCATCAAGGGTGATGGTTAAAAGCAGAGGACACATTTTACAATGACAATGACTTCACTTTCGTCATGCAATCAGACTATAAATAACTTTCAATGATCAAAAACTGGGTATATGTTGAAAATTCTAATTGTTCTTTCTTTCAACTGAATAATTTTTTTCTGTTAAGACAACAGGGGTATAAAAGTATGTATTCATTACCTTGATATAAATGCAGGCGTATGAAAAGGGGCTAAATCTTTTCCGACTGAACTTAAGAACACTGTTTTGGCGTCTTGTAAAGAGACTAAAATGCTAACAGAGAAGGACGTACCACTTTGAAGGCATCTGCAGAGACGGCTGTAGAGCCCGTCTCGTCGAGGTACCTCTCCCAGGAGAACCTGCCAGCGTCTGGGTAATCTTAGAAGAGAGGAACGAACCTCAGCTTCGCCTTTCATGCGTAAGTCTGGTGCCAGCGGCGGCATGGGCTGTCTCTCACCTTGAGGGGGGGTGAGGGGGAGATCTTGCCCTTGGCACCAGCCAATGGGATGGATATAGGGGCTACTGGCATCACACCTGAGAGATTGGGCATTACTTCATCGGGAACAAGTACAGTTTCACCATTTACCATAGACCATGTGCTGTGGAAGTGCTGAGTAGTAAAAATTCTGTTGTATTTGTCTTTGTTAAAGCATTGGTTCTGGTTTTGATCACTGTGCTGGGTACCATGGTTGGTACCTAATTTATTCATTTAGCTCTCTGGCCTTGAATTCCATAACTGGGTCAACTCTAACTAAAACTCAATTTAATATCACATTAGTATAGGTATATATGGTTCTTCATAAGCCATCCATGTCCAGGTTATGCTGGCCTCTGATCTTTGGAGATATTGTTAAGGCATCTAACCAGTAGTCATACGTGTCGTCCCAGTTATCAAAATGGACGAGGAAACGGTCGTCCACCACGTCCGTCACTGTGGCCACACAGATGAGAGAGGGATTCATGCGGTCCACCGCCTCCAGCTTCATTCCCACCTCAAAGCCGCATTTCATGTCTATCTGTCGGCAAGCACAAGAATTCAAGACATAAATTGCTGCTTACCAAAGCATTTACCATCACACAGAAATGGTGAATTTGAATATTATTATCTAGAACAATAAAATTGCACATTACACAGAGCGAGATATGGATAGAAGATGAATATGGTAGGAAGAGTAGATAGTACCACAGAAGGGAATCTGTGTGTGTGTGTGTTTGGGTACATGGCATTAAAATTTTGTTCAGTACTTGTAATTACTCTTACTCGACCAGCGCTGGCAAACACTTCTTCAGGGGCAGCTTGTGCTTTGCTGAGCTTTAAATAGTTGGTCCATGAAAATTCCTCTTCTTTACACCCTATAAAAGATTAAAAATATAAAAACTTAGCCTCTCACTTGTCACTGAAGTTTAGTAAAATATCGTCAAATACTCTCTCACCTTTTGGCGTGTACAGTTTATGGCCGGTGCTCTCACACCAGCCAGCAGGATGAATATCCGGACAATTGGAATTGACCCAGAAGTCATGGCATTCGGAGTAGCCGTCAAAATGGAGGCGTATCCTGTATCCACACACCTGGGGTTAAAAATACCAATTTCAAGCCGGTTTAGAAATATCTACACGGGCCCTTGTTTATTATGTATGAACTGGTTTACAGATTATAGGCTCATTACAGGCATGAAACTCAAAGATAACATTTTTTTTTTTATTTGAGTTGTCAGGTAGATTCTATCAAGACACGAACTAACTTATTGATGAATGGTTTGTTCACATTTATCGTTAAGAAAGGTCAGGTCATGTATGTCATAAAATTCTCCAACTCATCAAACTTCTTAAAATCAACCACCATGGACTCTCTAAGCAACTCTCTGGCATTTTAAATGTGACTTAATTGACTTGACTTATTTCTTAACTCATAATTAACAGAAAAAACAATACTAACTAAACAAGTTGACTGTCACTATGAAATGGTGTTGCTGCTTCACGCAAAAATACATGTGCATGGGTCTGTTTGAAAAAAAAATTAAATTCTAAATATAGAATTAAATACAGAAAAAAAGCAATGAAAATAATGTAATGTTTTTTTTTCATTTTATTATTTTTATTATTTACCTCAGACACTGTTAGAACAAAGTACATGGAAGGATGCTGAGGGTCGATTCCCTCCAGCTTCATGCCCAGCCGGAAAGCGTTTTTGCTCGGAGGTACCCTTTGGGCCTGAAAGAGCAATGGTGAATATGCTCAGGTCGACTCACTAAAAAAAATCTCAGCCTTGTCCCAACACGCATGCTGTGGTTTGATAAGATTTAATACGAACAACGCTGAGTGACTGGTGGTGTGCTAATAGGATAGGTGAACTGCTGCTTCAGTGATACACAATGTACAGTTTTCTGTGAAGTAATGAAGAAATGCAACTTCTAAAACGAAGAATCTTACATATCCCACCACTGCCATTGGGGTAATCAGAGTCCTTCACTCCACTTTATTTTGTGGGTGAGGCATATGAGACTTAGCTGTACCTCCTGAAAGAGTTTGGGTGGAGCTGCTACAGTCTTCTGCTGGTCTAGGTAAACGGGCCACGACCACGCCTCCTGTTTGCTCTCAGCTGTGCACACAAACAGCAAATTTATTGTTATCATCATTTTTCCATCATTCTTGCAGCCTGTGAAACATGAAGTGCACACCTGAACTGTTCTGCCGCCTCTCTGTCTTTGAGTCCTCACCTTTCTCCTCCTGGAATGCGACACAAATCTTAACGTAAATATACAAAACCAATTCAGACACTGAAAGTGCAGAACCCATTCCCACCGTGACCTCCATCTCCGACTCTTCCTCGGATGGACTCAGATATTCTTTTCTTTTTCTTTTCTTCATTGGCTTCAACAGCTCGGGGTCGACAGGAATCCCTCGAACCCCTGGGATCTTCTGTCCACTGGCCTGTCTGATTAATAAACCATTTTTACATTTACATTTACAGTATTTATCAGATGCCGTTATCCAGAGCAACTTTCAATCAGTATTTACAGGGACGTTCCCCCCCTTGAGACACTCAGGGTTAAGTGTCTTGCTCAGGGACACAATGGTAGTAAGTGGGATTTGAACCTGGGTCTTCTGGTTCATAGGCGAGTGTGTTACCCACTAGGCTACTACCACCCTCTTATAAACCAATTCTTGTGGAGCGGCTCTTACTTTTCAGGCAGCGGGTCTCTGCGGAGTTCTTCTGGGTACGTCCTTTTGGCGCCTGTTCCTGTGCTCTTCGGCGGGGTGGAACCCTCAGGGACCAGATCAGCAGATGCTGCAGGAGGTCCATCACCTGACACAAATTCACAGTTGAAACACTCCACTTGAAGGACAATCCATTCTGGACAATGCCTCAACCCATCATTCGTACCATGGTCATTTTTTGCCAATGGAAATGATGATGTATATCAAGTCCAAAAATTACCAGTTTTTTCAGCTTGCCTGTTATCAGCACCGGCCTGTTTTCCATCAACAATCGGGTTAGCACCGCCCATTTTCCCATGGCTTATTACCTCCAGAGTTCCACTGTCACTTACACAAAACTACACAAAGTGGATCAGGTTGTTAGCGGGGGCACGATACAGCAGACCTGAACAAGAGAAGAACCGTGATCATGCATCTCCACCTTGAGGTTGCTTCCAGGGAGGATGGCCATCCCTTCCTTCCACTCCAGCACGTGGACGATGCTACAGGTCCCACCCACCTGCGGTGTCAGCGAGGCGCCGCCCAGCTCAGTGACCCCGCCTGCTTTGGCTCCTTCCACCGCTTGCGGTGACTCCGCCTTCGGCACTGTGTGAGCAGAAGGTGCAGTATGAAGGCGTGGCGTGGTGAAGGCGTGGGGAAGGCTGACTTGTGCGCAGGCCTGACCTGGTAGGATGAACGTTGCGCTGTTGCACGACGCCACTTTCGGTGACAGGACCTCGTCGGGGAGTGGGGGGTCACTGAGCGCCGTGGAAACATCTGCATCTTTTGGTGGCACTTCAAGGTCCACTTTGGCACTCATGACAAGATTTCTCTTGGTGCCGCTGAAGAGGAACAGGGAGAGGGAAGGCTTAGTAGGGTCTTCTTTACTGCATTTTTGTCCAATAATACATCTGCAAAAGCACTTGTTTATTCTAAGGTTAGCATTTAATAATAGTGCATGTGCAACTTAGTTCCGTTTTTGCAAATATTCAGTCACGATCATGCACTAATGAATGCGATTGTCGCTTTACCTTAATGCGCTCTGTGTATAGAAATCTCTCGTGGAATCAGTTTACGGTACAGAGGAGCACAAATTCCAGCAGGACCTGGAACACGGGCCGGGCCAGACAGGACACTTACAGGCGTTATTAAGTGCGTTCATTCGGGAGATGCCCCGAATAATCCGCTCGCCGGCGCGCATCCCGACAACGCCGCCAGCCTGCAGACCGGTCAGCCGCAGCTTTGCGCAAAAAAAAGGAGCCAATTTGTATCCCAAAATGGCGGTTTGCCTAATCGCCAAGCATATTGATGCAAGAGGCATAAAAGCGCGAGTGAGTGTCCAGAAGTGGCTGATTTGCAGCGGCCGCCTGACTCGGTTTTTAATGAACGTGGCCAACACCGCGTACCGGCGAGCGGAATAAACGCGCCCTTCATCAGGCGTTACCAACGATTACAACTCGTCCGACAGAATACAAAACGAAAATCATTCACGTACATTAACTAGATTTTTCCCCATCTTAACCAATTGCATCGGCTTATGTATGGGAACTGTTAATTATTATGAACAATGTGGTTAAAATAAATCAGCTGGAACCACACGTTCGAGAAGAACGCATGGCTAGATAATAACACATTCATAATCTTTGTAAATGCGGGACAATCGCATAAAAGAGGCAGGTTATAAAGTGATGAAATTTTTCCTTACCAGCGGTTCGTCCTGCAGGTCGGGATTTCCAACTGCGCATGCGCACTAACCACCGTTCACAGCCCAGAAATAGAGGCTCATATATAAGAGATCCGCGCTTTAATGCGTATCACCGAGACATTTGCAAAAACAAATTGTAGACGGGAAGGCACTCAGACTTTTTTTTTTTTATTGGCTTCAGGTATTTGTAGTAACAAAACACTGGTTAAAAATAAAAAGTCAGCACTTGAGTATAATGCAATTAAAAAAAAAAAAAATTACCCCTTTACTTTTATGGTCATTTTAAGATTTCCAAATTCCACACGGCAGGAAGCAAGATGCAGAAATCAACATTTAATATAATTTAGTCAGTCAAAAAAAATTTAAACAATCCATGGGAAAAAAAAAAAAAAAAGCCTGTCAAGGTTTCATTATACTGTTCTGTGTGCTGAACTGCTGCAGAGCAATTATTGAAATATCGAGAACACACAAGAGACATAACATAGTATAGGTCATGCCACAAGTAAAATTTCAGATGTGAATTACTGAACCATTAGTCCTGAAATTAGGACAAAATGGCTGCTAATTAAAAAAAAGAACCAGTCCGTCTATCTCAACTGAACACCACAACCACGGGCATAAAGAACCAATGCACATTCCTAATCTTGGGATGCAGATCTGGAGCGGGACCGGGATCGAGAACGAGACTTCGAACGAGAGGGTGAGCCAGATTTGGAGCGTGATGCAGAGCGCCTGTCTGGAGACTTGGAGCCACTTTTTTCAGCGGCAGGTGAAGGGGAACGCGAGGCAGATTTGGGGCGTTCCTCATTCCCATTTTTCACAGGGGAGGCAGACCGGCTTCGGGATCTCTTGTTGACAGACTTCTCGGGAGAGCGACTGCGCGAGTCACGCTCTGACTTCACCTTAGAACGGCTCTTGGAGCGAGACTTCCTGTTGGAACGGGATCGAGATCTGGAACGAGATTTTCTATTACGAGAGCTTGACTTCCGATCAGGAGACTTTGAACGGGATTTGTGGCCAGATCTCGAGCGTCTCTTCCTGGAACCAGACCTGCAGATATTGAAACAAAAAGTTAAAGAGCGAGTGATTTTCTGCACAAAGTGAAAAATCCATAACCAAGGCTAATGTTGCCAAGACCTGGATCTGCTTCGGGAACGACTTCTGCTGTGGCTTCTGCTGCGAGAGCGACGACGGCTGCGAGATCTGCAGGGAGAAAAAGAGAGAAAGTTTCAGACCACATTAGGCAACAATATATGAGATTACAAAGAGAAATTAGACTAAAGCACACACCTAGAACGGCTTCCAGAGTAAGAGCGCCGACGACGTGGTTTGTCCTCAACCAGACGGATCTTCCTACCATTGATGTCCGTCCCATCCAGCTTATCAATCGCTCTTTTCATGTCTGAATAGGACCGGAACTCAATGACTCCCTCATTGGTGCGCTCCTTATGGGCGTCTGCATAGGTAACCTCCCCGGCCTGCCGCATGAAGTCCTATAAAATGATGACCGTAAAGTAAAAAACACAATCTGCCAGTTTGGAATGGATACTAGGCCAAACGAGAAACAGTCACTTCACTCTTGATTAACATCTGTACACAATCAACACCATAGCCCTGTTGGGTCCTCCCCCCAACAAACTCACCTTCAAGTCTTGCCAGCTGCAGCGACTGGAGAGGTTTTCCACAATAAGCCGATACTCAGTGCGGACTGGAGGACCGTACTTATCCCTTCCTGTATTTCTTCGGCTGTTACTGTAACCACTTCCTGTTTAAAAAGAGAGGGGGACAATGACAAGTAAAAACAAGGCTGTTGGGGATCATGCAGACATTTGAATCTATAAAACATGTACAGTGCGGTCTCAGTGCAGTAGCAAAAAAAAAAAAAAAAAATCAACTCCATTAAACCTGAAAAACAGATTGTCTATCAGACCTGCTGAAAGTAAACTTACATGAAACCTTTTTGATCTGGACCAGTTGACTTGAAATGAAACTGCCTCCATGCAGAAAAGGGACAACTTTGCGGTGCATAAGCCTATCCTTAAATCAACACAAAAACCAATGGGAGTCCTCACCATCACCCCTGGACTATTGGCAAAAGGCTGTAGTCATCTTGGCTTCCGGTAAGGTCAGCCAAAGGGTCAAAGGTCACACACACATAGTAAGGTGAAAGCCAAGGCCAAGCGGGACGGGCAGTCATCTTAGCCTCAATGGACTCGGACTCAGCCTCAGCCCCAACCGGACACTTTTGAATTAAAACATCAAGGACTTTGTTAATGGTGCAATATGAAATTTCTCTCAAAAACACCACACACCACAGACCTGAATTTACTGGCGCTAAACTCAGGAGACCTGTGGAGAAGCCCAAGGGTCTCTAGCATATCCAGAGAAAGAGAACCTAGGTTCCGGGACAAGTTAAACTATTTTGCTGATCCACGCCTGCAATAAGTGCCATTTTAACAAGCGCCTTTGTGGTTAACCTTCATTAAAAAAAAAAATTTTTTTTTTTTTTTAAAGGGCACTAGTAAACAGAGCTTTCATTGAGCCACACAATATTACCTGATTCAGAAGAGGGAAAAAAACCCTCATGAATCTGGAACTGCTGTGTGGACAATTGATACTCGTCAAATATTACCAGAGGGACACAGAACCTTTTTTCAATGCATGCTATGGTACTACAAATAAAGAAACTTAATTAAGCCCATTTAACTTTTAATGTATGGATGAGAAGGGGACGACGACGAATAAAACTAAATAAATTGTCGTGCGACTTTGAATAGTCAACTAAAAGTATTTAGGGCAGTTCGTCCCCCGCCAGTTCGGCAGGGCGGGCTGAGCGCCGCGGTACCGGACGGAGGTAAAGTCCCACCGTAGAAGTCGCGGTCGCGCCGCGGTCCCCGGGCATGTTCCACCACCACGCGCTCGCCGCACAGCTCCTTCCCGTTCAGCTCGTACACCGCGTCGTCGGCGTCGCGGTTGTCGTCGAACTCCACGAAGCCGTAGCTAGAAAAAGAAGCGAGATCAAGTTACAAAACTTGTACATAAGCACAGTCAGTCCGTTTCGTAAAGGAAAATATATTTTGGACAAATGGGTAGAATATGGCGCGAAAACAAAACAAAAAACACATTCGACACTTTAAAAGGCATGTGTGCTACAGCGTATTAATGCTAATAATATAATCACTTGTAGGTCTAACCCCCTGCATGCTGTGCCACATAGCTGCAGAGTTTCAGTACGGCCATCTTTCTGCGCGGTAATGGCGGCGGCTTTAAAGCAAATAGTAGCGACTTAAAATCGTTGCCCTTTTTTAATGGAAGCGAATATATATTCTACCCGAATGGTACGGTTCAGTCCGACAGCGTTTGATGAGAAGCAAGTACAAAACTGCGAACTTCACAAAGTTTGAATCAGACGCGAGCGGCGTGATCGCTATTGCTAACATGCTAGCACCAGTCGTGCCACTCACCCGTTTTTTAGGTCGATTTCCAGAAGCTTCCCGTAGCCACTGAAAAACCTCTGTATGTCCTTTTCGCGGACGTGGTAACTGAGCCGCCCAATGTAAACGCGCGGCATTGTGCTCCTCGCTAATCGATCGTCAACTCCGTCTGAAGGCCTCGTTGCTTTTCGTCAGCTCCACCGACACACGCGGCGCGGGAGGCTTATATATACCTCGCGCGTGCGTCTCAGATCTCGCGAGATGTGACAGAGTTTGGGGGGCCTCGTCTATCGGACACACTTGCATAAAAGAAAATACTCATCTTTTGTTTGGAAAAGCCGAACGAACAAATCCTGGGTTATTATGACCATTATGAGGTACTTTCTACAAAATGTCTTATCTGGGCTACGTTGCCACAAACTGGACGCTCTACATCACATGGAACCATACCATTCTGCACTCTGCAAATATATTATATTCTATTATACATCTGGCCATACATCTACACATCTGTGTGTTTATAAATTTAGATATATATACAGAAATCACATTTTCACATCAATCCCAAGTCAGGGCACTACATGTTGCGTGTTTATGCATGAGTCTAAAAGCCCCTACAAATTAATTCTGCAATTTCTTATTCATTACACAGTTAGAACATTAATTTTGGTAACGTTTTTTACATATCATGACACATAACATGACATTTCAATTCTTTCATCACACTTAAGCTTTTTCTGATTTTGCACAAACAGTCTACGGGAAACTTTAATCAGATCACAACTCTAAATGATGATAAAGCGCGAAAATAGCAGATTTCTACCCGCCAGATAAAGCAAGGTTGCGGAGTAAAGCGGCCCCCGCGTGTGACGTGGGTTCATCATTACTGTCAGAAACCCAACTCCGGTCCGCCAGCCAGCCAGCCAGCCAGCCAGCCAGTCGAGCCCGTGTCCGCTCACCGATGGAAAGCCACAGTCCCCGGCCGCCCGGCGCCGCATAAGTACGGCAAGTATACGGGCGAAGCGGCCGCTTTTCCGCACCGTGGATGCTGATGCGGGGAAGCTAGCTGGCGAAACTCCTGCGGTCCGCCTGCGTTTGTGCAAAGTGACTAGCTGGGTGGCTAACGCGCGTTAGCTCGCTGCTCTTCTACCGAGTAAAGTTCGTTTAAGTAGCAAACGTCCGTGTGGGGTGTTTAGTAAACCGACTTTGCACGTTAGCTTGAGCTCGGTTCGGTAATAATACAATTTACTGTTGCATAATGACTTTTGTGAATAACGAAACGTTATAAAGTGTTGGTGTGAATTCTATTTATACTTTAATAATGATCCGACGGCGAAGTTGTGACAGTAGGGGCAGATTGGATGCCATTACATATTTACTACAGTGCAGAGTTTCCGTGCCTATCGGGTTTCGTACAGAAATATAGGGTGACTTCGTTCTCCAGTAACAATGAGATGAATACTCTATTAAAGTCTCAAACAGTACCATTTATCTATCATAGATATATGACCTGTACCATCTTTAAATTATAATGAAAATAGCATCATATTTTATCGACCTTTGCTTTGCCAGTGTTGTGCTGGTGGAATGGCTGGAAAACTTTTGGACCGACTTCGACGTACATTGTTCAAGGAAGGAGAGGTCGCTTCAGATGCCGAAGGCACAGATGACTTCCCCGAAAGCTCCGAACTGGAGGACGACACAGACTGCGTCTCGGCCAGGTTGGGCGGGACGCTGTGCTTCGAAGGCGACGGAGCGCTGGAGTCGGAAGATGCTGGGGACGCTTCAGGGCCTGACAGCGATTCGGATTTCCTCGGAGAGTCCATCGATAATGGGTGCAGCAGTGCAGGTGAGGGAGTGACACCTGTAAACTCTTGTGGAGTGGGTGCTTCATTCACGTTCCCGGTTTTGGGTTACAGACACAAGTCCTGTGAGTCCATCCCCAAAGGCCTCGACCCTGCTGACGCGACAGTTGCAGGAGAACTGGCGGAGTTCACGCACACGCAGCTTTCAGGATAAAGTTGTCTTTGAAGTGACTGACGCCAGCGTAATTCAAGAGGCCACATCCAAGTACGTGGTATGTATTATTAAAAAAAACCAATATCTCCTGTTTCAATACGACGAGAGATTATGGGGATAATTACGGGCCCAGTGGATCTGATCAATTCCACGTGTATTTTTACACTTGTATCTTAGTGCGAGGCACAGTGGCGAGAAAAAAGGGTCATGCAGCTTAAAAGTTTTTTGGAACGTGCCCTGACCAAAAATAATTCCAGTCAGATGTTCTTGCTGTGATATGTCAGGAGCATGAACATGAATTTGACGACCTTATGTAAAATGACTCGAATATACAAATTAATTGTAAAGGGCAATTAAAATAAAATTGAGAGCAGAGGCAGATATTTGGAGAAAATACTGAGCAGACTAAAATATAAGCATGTTTTATGAACTTGGACCAAATAACTTAAATGTTGTCAGAACTGATTAAAAGTTACATTTTTGCAAAAAAACTATTTCGGTATGTATGTTTATGAAATATTGCCCATATCTTTCCTTCAGCTTTACACCATTCAGGTAATTGAACAGGGAATGTATGACAAAACCCCAGCGGTGATCACTCGGCGCTACACGGACTTTGAGCGTCTCCATGCCAGGCTGCGCCGGCAGTACGGGGAGGAGGTGGAAGGCGTGTGTTTCCCTCGCAAAAAGCTGCGCAAGAACTTTGTCGCCGAGACCATCGCCAAGCGCAGCCGGGCCTTTGAGCAATACCTCTCACATCTACACTCCTTGTCTGCCATCCGCCATTCGTCCCCCTTCCTGGAGTTCTTCTATCTCGGCGACCTCCGGGCAGGACAGATGCTGTTGAGAGTAGGACGCTACCAGGACGCCCTGGGCTCCTTACTGAATTCCCTAAAGCTCCAAGAGAAGTTGGGCTGTCCCCATCAGCAGCATCAGAACCAGCCACAGCGCGTCCACTGGCTCTTCAACCTGTCCGCGCTGGTCAGCTGCTTCCAGGAGCTGGAGCAGCTGGGGGAGGCGCAGGAGCACTGCGACCGCGCCCTGCAGCACATAGCACCCTCGCTGGACGCGGTCCCGCAACAGCAGCACTTCCATCCACTGTTAATCCCGCTGCTGCAGTCCAACGTCAGGCTGTCGTGGAAGATATCCAAGGACAAGCGGCGGTGGGAAGCTCTGCTCCAGGAGATCCAGGAATCGGGGGTGGACGTAGGGAACCAGCCCAACCTGAAGGAGTACGTGGTTAAAGAGACCCTGGAGACCAGCGACAGAGAAGCCAGGTCCAAGGTCCGAGGGGACGACGACACTACGTAGACCCGTTCACTTGAGAGTTCGGAATTGTGGTGGTTTTGCGGTGACGATCTGGACATTTTCCTCAGTGTGGCCTTCTGCACGTGTGTTTTAAGTTTGTGCGGTCGTAGATTTCACACTTTTCTCTAGAAATATCTAGATTGCAGTATAGATATATATCGAGGGATCCCTTTCAGGTGATGGAGCATGTTGCATGCCAGTTCTGACAACAAGGATCTGTTTCCTCCGCTGATTTCAGAGCCTAGGTTTTGAAACGTATTATCTTTTTTTTTTGGATTTATGATTTGAACTACATTTCATGTTGACGTATTTATTGATTGGATTTGCTTGAGGGATTTTTAGATTAGATTCAAACCTTCTAATACTGTTACTCTCCAGACAGTGATGTTTGATGGACAAAAACATCAAATGCCTTAAATGTCCAATTCAATGTATGTTGTGTCTATGTGTTTTAAGAATTATTTTAATAACTGGCACATGCTTCAAGGAATTACTCCCATATTTATTCATTCTAAACCCAACAACTTTTAATTCCTCTGCTCTTGTATTTGCTGTGCTCTGTTTACAAATGTTGCCTTTTTAAAAATTGAGAAATATTTTGATATAGAGTTATTATTAAAAGCTGTCATGCAATGTGATGTAGTTTTTAAAAGGGAATAAATATATATGATATAAAATAATAGACAATGTGTACCGTGGACTCATTTTTTTTCCTTCATAGAAAACGTTTTGTCCGGCTCACACACTTTTCCTGCTTTTCTTGTATTAAATACCAAACTTAATAAAAGGTGCAGGTTGGTTCTGAGCTTTTCTGTCATGATGCAGGTGAATGACATCTCTTTTTTTTATGTACAGTCTGGAGTAGTGTGTAGAGGGCAATTCTCTGGAAAAGTAAACCTAAATGCCAAATTTTACTAATTTTGATTAGATTCAAAGCAAATATTATCATATCCCAGATGTTCAATAGTGCATCAGGCTTAATTAAAATATTTATTCAGTATATTTTAACTCTTAGTACTGGCCATCATATGTTAAACTTAACAGAACTCGTGTAGCTTTTAGACCAGGGACATTGTTGTCCCATGAATCACGTCCCATGCATCACACTATCTTGGTCAGTTTAGTTATTGGTATTTTGTTCACAGAATTGTATTGTGGAAGTTGGTTTTAACAAGTGAGACTAGTTTTCTGTTTCAAACTGCTTGTATAGCATTTATGGTAACATAATATGTTTGAACTTTATATTGAAGTAACCAGTAGTAAAGTAGTAAAGCACACTTGTTCATAGTTCTGACAACTAGTTATGAAAAAAAACTTGTGACATAAAAATGTCCCGTGCATCCTGTAGAGAATTGTCCTAGATGGTGAAAGTGAAGTGATTGTCATTGTGATACACTGCAGCACAGCACACGGTGCACACAACAAAATGTGTCCTCTGCATTTAACCCATCACCCTTGGTGAGCAGTAGGCAGCCAAGTCAGGCGCCCAGGGAGCAGGTGCTTTGCTCAGTGGCACCTCAGTGGAAGCATTCGAACCAGCAACCTTCTGATTATGGGGTCGCTTCCTTAACTGCCAGGCCACCCCTGCACCTTATTACGGTACTTTATTATGGACAAATGTCAGATGTTTTCCTCCTTAAGATTTATCGAATTACGATTTAACTGCAGATTAGTGCTATATCACCTGCTTTGCCTAGTTAATTTGTTAAAAAAAAAAGATTACTGTGAAGGGTTTAGTACTGTTATATGGTGGTAGTCGCCTATGAACCAGAAGTCCCAGGTTCAAACCCCACTTACTGTGTCCCTGAGCTAGACACTGTCCCCGTCACTCCGGATAAGGGCGTCTGATAAATGTCGCCAATGTAAATGTTGTAGTTTAATTTACTTCTGACCACTAGATGGCAGTGTAAGCGTGAGCTGTATATTGCAGTATACATTTTTAGACACTTTACCTACTGTCATTTTAATGAAGCTGCAGGGTAAACAGCACGAAGCAGGTTTTTAAGATAATAATCTCTCGACACCAGGCATGCTGGGTTCTTTCATTACAGCAGCCCACCGACCAGGGAATAAACGTCCGTTTTCTTCCCTTTTTCCTGCATTCCTGGACTCTCCCCGCCCCCGACTGTAATCCAAATCCGGACCATTTCGCAGCGTTCCAGTCCGACTTGCGGGAGAAATGGGGCCGGGAGCCTGGGCTGTGCTGGCCGCGGTGGTGATGCTGAGCTGGGCGGCGGGGACCGGAGCGTCTCCAGCGGGACGCAATTCCACAGGTGGGCAACTTCCCGGATTCGCGGGCTTCTGGACAGCCGAGTCAACTTGTTTGTTTGTTTGTTTGTTGGGTGACCTCTGACCCCGCGCTGCAGCGGCGAAGGCGGGTCACTGTCCCCGGCGCGTGACCGCGGTCCCGTCCGCGCGCGGGTGCGCGCGCGACGACGACTGCCCCGCGGGCGACAGATGCTGCGCGTTCGACTGCGGCGCCGTCTGCGTGGCCCCGGCTTTCAGTGAGACCCCGACCCCCACGCAGCATGTCGAGCCCCGGCGGCGTGAGGCGGCGTCTCACCCCTGTAACCTCTTCCCTTGCAGCGAAGCCGGGCGTGTGTCCCCGTCGCCGCCGCGGCTCGGGGATGTGCGCCGAGTACTGCGCCGACGACAGCGACTGTCCCGGGGCCGAGAAGTGCTGCCACAACGGCTGCGGCCACGAGTGCGTGGCTCCGTACACCGGTGAGCACCGAGCGGCCTTTTCTGGATCACATCTCTTCTGCTATTAATAGAAACTGCTTTACACAACACTTTAATTAATACAATTTAACCTCAAAGGTTAAAGTTCAGAATGCATGATTTTATTGGGGGTCAGTATGTCACAAGTGTGACCTTGTATCGAAGTTCAATTGCAGATTTGGGTGAAGTGTTTTTGTGATGCAACTTATGCTCACCAAGAGTGATGGGTTAAATGCAGAGGACAAATTTCACTGTGTGCACCATGTGCTGTGCTGCTGTGTATCACAATGACACTTTCACTTCACCACCCGTATCCATCTGTGTTGTTGACCTGCAGTAAAGCCGGGCCGCTGCGCCTTCCCCAGGGGGACCCCGATGTGTGCGGAGTACTGCTACCACGACGGCCAGTGTCCAGGGGAGCAGAAGTGCTGCCGGACGACCTGTGGCCACGCCTGCAGTGAGCCATGTTGACGGGGCTGCAACCGCGACAAAAGCACTACACAAAAACGGATTCATGGGATTTTCCTTTTCTTTCAATAATAAAAGAAGCACTCATTTCATATTGTCTTCATTCTATAGGGTCCAACTTACTACAACCCTGTCACTGAGTAAGACACTTAACCTGAGGGGGACTGTCCCTGTCACCACTGACTGTAAGTCACTCTGAATGAGGGCGTATGATAAATGCTGTAAATCTCAGCACTAATCCATGCTACCGATACACACTTCCCCTTTCTCGTGCGCTTGTTACTCTGCCCTTCGGACGTAACCATCAGCCTTGTGGAATGCAAACACCCACTTTCCGCATAACGGTGCCAAGTGCATGCAAGTAAAGCGTGCCTGGCAATGAAAGAGGCTTCTGTCTGTTGGCTCTCCTAGAGCTTGGCTGCTGCAAGGCTGGGCACGCTGACAGAAAGACCTCCCCAGAAAGCCAGGGACAAGGCGTTCAGACATGTGAACTAAAGGCAGTCCTACCTATATATACACACACACACACACCTTTTCTCATTTAATAAAAGTTCGCATAGAAAGACACATTCCTTTTAATTCATTATCATTCCAGTCCAAACATTTTATCTCCAGATGTAAATTTATGAACCTGGGTCACGGTGAGTCATGCTGTTTTACCTGTCGTGCCTTTATAAATCACTTCCCACATTTATATTTAACCTGCAAATAACTCATCCCCGCCAGGAATAACACCATCACACCGCAGCCTCTGCTTACTCGTCTGAACGCTCGCATCGAACCGTTAATTAGGAGCAATTTCAAAATTGTTCAGGAATTTGTAGACTGTGCTGTAGCAGCTAGGACCACAGGCCAGACTACAGGCCACTGTTTTTATTATTACCATTGTGTGCGATCAGATCAGAGTGGGCGGCTTGGTTACTGGTTGGTGTCCACGCGCACACAGCTATTTAATCTGCTGTAGTTTCTTAGTTTCCAGATTAGCCCCATCTTTGTCTTTGATACCAGAATATGGCACATTCTCTGTTTATGACTGTGTGAGGGACACATCAGAACACATTCGACCTGTGGTCACAGAGTCCCAGAACAGTTCAGCAAGTGGTTCCAAAGTGTCTTGATGGCCTTTCACTTTCGGATTTACCGCTCAGTCGTGATCCCCTCATTTAAAACCATGTTATACCAAAAGGTCATAGATCAATTAAATCATAGTGAAAAAGTAGTTAGAAAGACATTTAGATTCATGGAGCAGCGCAGCAAGATGAAGATTGGAATTTGGACCAATTTGAAACATTCACCAACTTTCAGCTTCAGTGTTTTTTCAGGAGGGCGTCCAGCCAGTGCTGCGGCTTTATTTGGAAACTGCTGAATGTCTGCAACAGCTCGATTTATACTTGTGCTGCCCCTTTTTTCTTTCCTTGAAAGGCGATATGTTCAGACATAGTCGCCATTCGCAGCTGATCTGCTTGAGATGTTTTCCAAGTCATTAATCCCAAGCCCCATTCAGAACGCTGCCAACTCCGATGCTGTGGTTGGCCGCAGGGTCTTCACAGCTGTGGGACGCCCCTCCACCTGCGAATGACGTTGGCCAGGCGCTTGGCCAAACTCTGACTGGGCTCCTCCACTTGGAAGGTCCGTGTCAAGAGGTTGTAGAAAGAGCCGTAGCCCACGGCCACCACAGTGCAAGTGAGGCAGATGACGTTGTACGGCATGCTGAAGTCGGGGGTGGGTAGGTTGACCAGTAGGGGCTCAGTGTAGACCCTCATGAAGTAACTGGACTCCTCTTTACAGAGGAAGCTGGGAAAACAAAGAAAAACAGCAATGGTAGTAAGTGAAGTTCAAACTTGTGACTCTGGAGCCTTCTGGGTGTCTTACACACTAATTAATAAACACTATTTTTTAAGCAAAGGGAACACAAAAATAAGTAATCGTAGATCTAAGTGAATGAAATATTCTTTTTAAATACTGTTTTCTACATAGTTGAATGTGCAATCAACAAAATAACACAAACAATTATTGATTGAAATCAAATTGATCAACCCATGGAGGTCTAGATTTTGAGTCACACTAAAAATTAAAGTGAAAAAACACTTTTGTGGCCTCCATGTGCCTGTATGACCTGTGGTGTTGGTGGATGGAGCGAGACATGATGTCCCAGATATGCTCAATTGGATTCAGGTTTGGGGAACGGGAGTGCTATAGCATCAATGCCACATGAGGTCTAGTCTTGCATTAGGAGGAACCCAGGGCCAACCGCACCAGCATATGGTCTCACAAGGGGTCTGAGGACCTCATATCTGTACCTAATGGCAGTCAGGCTACCTCTGGCGAGCAGTATGTGGCCCCCCAAAGAAACACAGCAAACCTTCTTGCCACAGCTCGCATTCATGTGCCATCCTGTGTGCCGTTGCCTTGTTTACTTGTTCCCTATATTTTTTTGAGAAGTGTCTCTCAGTCCCTCCATTTTTACTGGAGTCAAATTCCACAAAATCCTCACAACTGTTATACAACACCAGCATGTGGCAGTATTTCCCATATAGGACAACACTGCTGTCACAGTCACACAACTTTAAATGTACAATGGCCAGCATGAAGATGAATCAAGTCTCATTTAGGGTGACCAGGTGTCCTCTTTTTGAGGGCTTTAGAATAGTTTTTTGAGCTGATTAAACATTCGTCATTCGTCATTTAGATATTACGGCATACTTTACTTTTGTTTTAATAATACTGAAACGTGACTTCTGTTTTTAGACTACAGAGCACATGAAAGGGGAGTGAAACTGCCCAATAATTCAAATTCTGTCCACAATGGCGAATTGGAAGATGCAGATGTGGAAAAAAAAAGGGTTTCATGAACAACTAATTTAAAATCGTGGAAACAGGACAAAATTAAATATGACATTAACAGTTCCCCCCAAAACCTTACTCTGTAAATAATGGCAGATACAATTGTATTGAGGTTGTCTTTGAATAATGATAATAAATGAACAACAATGGGAAGGAGATGATTTAAGAAATAAACGCCAGTCTCTTGTAAAGCTTCAGTAAGCAAATAAATGGCAATTTACAGTATGTATGGGTCTAACTTAATGTTGTGTAATTACACTTTGGTTTGTGTGTTTGAGAAAGGTACTTTGTTGTACTGGCTACTCAACATAATTTTTTCCATGAAGTGTATACATGTGTATTCTATAAAAGCCTTTTTGGTCATGACCCAGTGCATTAATAAGTACTGTTACTCTAATTTCAAACAGACATCAATGTCTGAGCACTCACAAGCTACTGAAGAGTGGATGTTCTTGTGTGATATTGGTATCCATGGCAACAAGACTTGGGACAAGGGCACTCAATACAGAAGACCTAAAAAAAAAATAATGACATGTTAAAACACTCATATGGTACGAATGTAAGTTGTTTAAATAAATTTCTAGAATATTAATAATATTGATCTCTTTTAATCTCAATTTAGCAGGGGGACAATCAGTAGCTACTGGTATAATCCACTTGGAGAAACTTGTTGAGGAAAAAAGTGGTAGAAGGTGGGGACTGAACCTTGTGTACGAGGGAAGAGAGTGATATTCATTACCCATTGCCA
Source organism: Denticeps clupeoides (assembly GCF_900700375.1). Taxonomy (NCBI): domain Eukaryota; kingdom Metazoa; phylum Chordata; class Actinopteri; order Clupeiformes; family Denticipitidae; genus Denticeps; species Denticeps clupeoides. The sequence goes on from NC_041716.1 coordinate 20,056,060, forward strand.
TGCAGGCCCAAGGGCTTTTCAATGACACAAAGACAAAGGAACGTGAAAATGTGAACAGTTGGTAAAACAATCCACAGCCGATGACCATCAACAGCAGATGAAAAGCTTACAGGCTTCATCTCAGATGCACTCGTTAGCTTCCCATTAAGTGCCAACAGACTGAGTGACTTAATGGGAGCTTTTTAAATAAATAAATAAATAAATAAATAAATAAATAAACTATTCACATCTTATAAACCTCCTTTCACACCCAGAACACACCCCTAAACCTGATCTGCTGCAGATTGTAGAGGGCACCCAGCGTCCTCATACACGATATCAGCTTCCTGATCTGGGTCTCTTCAAAAGAACCTACCCACATCTCATAATCAAATATGAATAACTGATCACCACTTTTACATTTCTTTTATTCGTCGGCAGACAGGAATCCAACGTTACAGCCAACACGGATCAGATGAGCCAGTAACAAACAAACAGTCCAGCTCTGGCAATGACCTTCCCCCTCACAGTGTGTGAATGTGACCAAAATAGAGCAAAGTGTATTATCAATACTTCTTTTCTTCAACCCTGACAAAAACAACAATTTTTCATCTCTTCTTATTGAGCCAAGGGGATGACAATAAGGAGGCATAGGGATGAGTAGACAATGCAGAAGGTCAAACAATATCAATAAAAGCACAACAGAACATTATTGCCTTTGGGGTCCTTTATATAAACCTGGCAAAGCAGCAGAACCTGACTGACCTACCTTGGCCTGGACATTTTTCAACACTACAAAACATGCAACATTTCCCCTGTCCTCGTACTGTACAACACATACCATAGGCAAATGCAAAATTCATTTTTATACTTTACAGTGGTCACGATGGGTCATAACTGCAATTCACAGCTAATCAATCATTGCTATTAATATGATGTGTACATGTGAATATTGGGGCTGCATTATTAACAAATACTCTATAAAAAAACAAAAAACAAATGCTGTCTTCAGTGAACCATGCTGGACTATTTAATACCACGACAACCTACACTGCACTATCCTCTTCAAACATGGACAATTAACAAGGGTGGACTATTTAATACCAACCTATTGTACACTCGCTCTACTCTGGATGGTTGTCCCTTTCTGACTCACTATTTCTAAGTTGAAGGGCACATTTTCTCTCCATTACTCAGAATCCTGTGTTCTCATTCTAAAATCTGGAAAGCCTTGGAAATCAGAACACATCCCTATCACACCATAGAAACACATCTATGTGTGTTCATGTATAATGCAATTTTTAAATAATATGCAAATTGTATACAGTACAGGCCAAAAGTTTGGACACACCTTCTCATTCAATGGGTTTTCTTTATTTTCATGACCATTTACATTGGTAGATTATCACTGAAGGCATCAAAACTATGAATGAACACATACCACGTTATGTACTTAACAAAAAAAGGTGAAATAACTGAAAACATGTTTTATATTCTAGTTTCTTCAAAATAGCCGCCCTTTGCTCTGATTACTGGTTTTCCAACACTCTTGAAGGAGTTCCCAGAGGTGTTTAGCACTTGTTGGCCCCTTTACCTTCACTCTGCGGTCCAGCTCACCCCAAACCATCTCGATTGGGTTCAGGTCCGGTGACTGTGGAGGCCAGGTCTCCATTTTGGTTAAGTACATAACTCCACATGTGTTCATTCATAGTTTTGTTGCCTTCCGTGACAATCTACCAATGTAAATGGTCATGAAAATAAATAAAACACATTGAATGAGAAGGTGTGTTCAAGCTTTTGACCTGTACTGTATATACCAATCAGAACCTGCTGAGTTCACTATTCTATTAACAATAATATTAATACTTGAGCTTTCTGTAGTAAATGCATTTTTAAGAGCAAACTCTGATTCCATGTAACTAAAGTGTCTGCGCTGTTCTTACCCAACATAGAAGCCATGGTTAGGATCGGGTGGGTATTCTGTCCACTTGAGCAAGGCCCTCTCAAACTGCACTGTCACCTCTGTGACTGAGTTGGGTGGCAGCTGCACCAGCATCTCCAGAAGGTGAGGCCGCAGTCGGTCCTTTGATGGTTGGTAGTGAATGTAACCTTTCAAGGTAAACATTTTCCAAGCATTAGGCTTGGTCTAGCCATATAAATAAAGAAACGAAAAAATTTGAAGGCATACATAATATACAAGAACGGGAAAAAAAAAGATTGACCAAAAAGCTGTTAAATTAATTTATTGACAGGAGAACTAGAAAGTTGGGTGTGTGTGAGAACAGTCACTCATGACCACATTCATTTCCCCTTTTAAACAGTTTTCTATAGCATGTCAAAAATCAGGCCCCCCACTGCAGACATACCCTCTCCAATGTGATGCTTTAAACAAAATATTAAAAATATATTTAATTAACTAGAGAGTTCAAGAAAAAAGCTGGTTGGTACCATGTGGTAACAAAAAGACCAATAAAAGTCCCATCTGTAAAAACTGAAATGGACTTACTGGGTTTATTTTCTCGATTCTTGCTGGTTACTGTTAGTGTGTGGATGTAGAGCCGCAGGTACCAAGGTACCGTTTCCAGCAGCAGGACTGGAAAGGCCCGGTACGGGTGGTTATTGTAGATGAGGGTGTGGATCTCCCCCGTCTGCAGGCCGAACCCAGCCACGTATCGCTCTCCATGCAGCAGGGGACGCAGCATGTCCCCTTGAGTTGGAGGAGGAAAAAACGAAGATGATTCATTTCATATTCATGTTACGCCTATTAACAGCAAGGGTTTATTGGCAAATTCACAATCCCATTAACCTCACATTTCACAATTAATCACAAATGGATGTCTGTTCAAAATCCATATTCAAATTCCAAAAAAGAAAAACACACACACACACACACACACACACACACACACATACCGTTATCAGCTTTCCACCGAACCAGAAGGTTCAGTGATCGCACTTTCCCAAAAGTGCCTGGATCAGTTAGGTCATATACAGAGTATGTTCTGCGGTCCCCAAGCACAACAGCTTGGCTGAGTAGGGGTGTAGGTGGACTGAGCTCAAACAGCTCCCCCTGTAGGACCAAAAAAACCCCAAAACATTTAAATCAATCATCGGTCAACATTTTCATGCATCTTTTTAAAACCAACAAGCCTTTTCAGTTTCGAGATGTAACCTGCGGGCTATCCGTGACATCCACATAGATTTTGCTGGAAGATGCGAGGGGGGCAGGCGTCTGTTAGGGTACGTGAAAACATCTTGAACATGGACCACTCTGTAAGATGTGACCACAACACAACATTTGATTAACAAATTTGTCAGAAAAATATTGGATCTGTGTTGAAAAGAAACCAGCTCACCTCTTTTACCCTGACCAGAGGTGTACAGGTCAAATACTACATTCAGTGTCTGCCTCATTTCCCATGATGGCACAGTACAGTGCATACCCTGCAACAGTTATTACGCATTATTTCCAGTGGTGCTTCACTGACTATCCTAAAACATCATCAGAGCTTCAGAAGCATGTTCTTAATCTATGTAAACACAACCGATTAAATAAATGCAATAAAACTAATGTCTTCATGCGTTTATGTATGCTACGTGTGGCATAAATACAACATTTAAAGTAGCATAATATCCTTTGGACACATTTTCGTCAAATTCTTACTTGGAAATTTCAAAATGCCTGTAATTTGCGGAATTTGTGTCATTAACACCACTGACCAACAACAATGTTTGCTGCAAACAGGAAGTCGTGCCGGTGTTTTTCCTGAAAAAATGTATTAACCCACTGGTTCTCCAGAGTCTCGCATGACGAAACAAAAAAAAATTATTTTTACATCCAATCACTGAGCAACTGCAATGCTTCAAACGTTTGGAAGCCATGATGGTCGGTGGAGATAATGTTTTAGGAGGATAATGTTTAATTCAAGATCAAACCGTCTGAGCTACCACACTCTTAACACATATCGCCATTTCTAGTCAATGCAGGGATAATGCGAAACTCCCAGCTGAAAATGCTTTCATCTTGTAGTCTTCTCCTGCTATGTGAGAAATTTTTGAATATTAGGAGTTGCTTAGAGGTGAGAAGATTGATGATTGTGAAGAAGGCACAGATCAAAATGCTAGTCGGTAAAAGTTACTTGACAACTCAAATGTACTAGTGTGCACAAACTTTTGTATGGTGTTCATTTCCTCTTTTCCCCAATTAAGCAAAAAATGCACACATCATTTTTGATTGCATCTGGGCACTTTATGTGTTTTGCACAGGAAGCCATTCAGCCCAGAAAAGCCACTGGGCATCTTTAAGTTAATTTAAGTGTTTGGGAACCTTAATCTCCTAATCAATTAACTATTTCATATTTCACAGCAATAGATAATAGAAGTCTGAATGTACAGTGTCACACGGTGCATTGCTAAATTCTGTTTTTACAGAAAGTTTAACCTGCCTGGCATACTGGCCTGATGTGTACAGCCTGGGAGAAATAACTGCTGTGAAAGAGCTTCTCGGACTTCAACAGCACAGCCAGACCAGCCTACAGAAGCACACAAAAAATAAGATAAGTGAATAATACAAGAACTGATTCATCATGCAGTTCATCCCCTCAATATGTCTTTCAAATCCAATAGCATAAAAAAAAAAAAAAAAAAAAAAACAGAAACAAGATTGTGGATAACTAAACACTTTTTACTATTATACTGGAAAAAAATGAATAATGAATTTAATTAATAATAATGAATTCATTAATCAATATCCTATTTTATAATATGCCATGTATTTCATGATACCTTGGAACCACAAGGAAGAAGTTTCTTCCATGGAGTCAGATTCTCAGTACAAACTATTTCTCGAGGCAATATAGCATACCGCAGGAACCGTGGGTCCGTTGCTGTGAACAGGAAGCAAAAAATTCATTTAGATACACCAAACTATATCGGGTCCAAACAGGCACACTATACTGCATACCAAATATTCATTATGCAAGCATAATAAAGTAATACACCTTACCATTTCCTACACCTAATGGCTTGAAAGAGGCGGGTGGGCTGAACAGTATTTGTTGAGTCAATGAAGTTCAGCGAGGCACAAAAATATCCCTGATAGAACATTTGTGAGCTCCTTCCAGGTGCTATCAACACTAAAAAAGAAGAAAAAAATAGTAAAGTGGCCCTGTGCATTAAAAAAAAAAAAAAAAACATACAGTGAAGTACATAGGGCAGTGGTGGGGTGGTTAAGAACGTGGCCCCGTAATCAGAAGGTTGTCGGTTCGAATTCCGATCCACCAATTCCAATGCCACAGAGTAAGCCACGGAGTAAAGCACCGTCCCCACACACCAGCTCCCCAAGCCTGTCATTGCTGCCCGCTGCTCACCAAGGGTGATGGTTAAAGCAGGAGGACACATTTCATTGTGTCACCGTTGTTTCACAATGACAATCACTTCACTTTCATGCCATCAATTTTTGTACTCATCTTGAATATTCCATATAAAGTCATGGGGTGCTATACTCATGCTCCCAGGTACAGCGGGAAAATATCCGGTCTAAAACAATGATAGTGTGAATGACGTTACTAAATGGAACCAGGAATCCTTCCAGAAACTGTGCTCCCATTAAAAAAAAAAAAAAGAAGCCAAAATCAACACGGTCTAGAAGTGTACTCATGTCCTGTGGGGTGACATTTAATCATAGTTGCCGTAGCCACCGGGCTAAAAAAGAGGAGGGGGACATGCCAGCTGATATCAGGTTTCAATTAATCTCTGATGATATGGGGATATGGGGCTTCACCATAGCAGTAGATGACTGATTTACTATGAAGCTGCTACCTCACATCCACTTTTTTTTAATTGACCTCCAGTTCTCCATTCATGCCATGTTTCTCTCATTGTGATTCTCTGAACACCAAGCAGTCAATTTCATAGGCTGCACATGGGAAATTGAGTGAGGTGCATGGCAGTGTAGCCAGAATGGCCAGTTTCCCACCCTATTCTGAGTTCTACTCTGGGGGAATGTCAAGCAGTTCGAGAAGGGTGGGTTTTGAATGGGAGGAATCAGATAAGCGTGTCAAACATGCATGTATGTATGTATGTATGTATGTATGTATGTATGGGGGAGATGATGGAAATCCCGAAAACCCAGTGGTACTCACTCGGTTGACCGTGTCATGAACCACACCCAAAGCTCGGCTCCAGGAGGGCGGGGAGGAAGGGCTGCCCCACTGCATTGTCCTCCAGTAGCCCTGCGTGAAGGAGACTGCAGCTCAACGCACAGAGAACTTGGAAATCACTTGTCCCAAGGACTTCGGGAAGAGGTGATAGTGGGACACTGAAAAGCAATTTTTATTTATTTACATCACCGCTGAGATGCATGTTAATTAAATACAACGTTTAAAGTCCAATCGCATGTGCAGTATTTACGGTGTAGTCTGACCACCAGACATAATAAATAAAAAAAAGACCTGAATATTCATTTATATTCATAAGGCACGATCAGCAGCATTTTACAGACCTTTCTTTCCACCCTGAAGCAAATCAACGCCCCAAACCGTGCGGAACTGAAAACTGGCATGGATGTCGCCAGAATGCAGCGGCCTGATGGCCAGCTCCTCCGCGAACTCGTCCCTGAAAGGCGAGCGGGCCGAGGCAAGCGTCAGCGTCGGCATTTAACAAATGCGGCAAGAGGCTAAATGAATAGGCTACAATGACAAAAACCCTGTCGCGAGCAACCATCTTCCCCGTCAGTGCAGCAGAGCACCATGTTACTTCCCTGTCACGTGGCTCAGCGTCGACCAATCACATCGAGGCTTTCGTGTTCATCTGCGACGTCAAGTCTGCGCTGCGGTTGCGCATCCCGGTCGTTTCATGATTTCATGAGTGCAGGGAAGGCAAACCTGGCCTAACAATACAACAGTAGAGAATCCCCAACTGACCACACACGTTTTCTCCAACATGCTACGCTAGTCAACATTTAATTAGATTTAATTAGATCTGCAATCATTCTTGTCCAAATACAGAAATATTGTGAGGGACATGCATTCTAAATTTAGCACTACTTGGCCATTTTCTTGTTAAGCACTGAAATTAATCCTTCATAAAATTCATGTAATAGACTAATTTTTAATTCCAGTATCATAAGCAGATTTCAATTTTACTGTTGGTGGCAGCAGAGTCCAATCTTTTTATTAGCACAAAAACTATTATTATATTAAAACTAAGAAACGTTTTTTGAAGATTATGGAAGATTAGATATATACCGCAATTGAGGTGCATCAAGCCATGAAGGGTGGTGGCAGCAGTAGGTGTCCCAACTTCTTTGAAAATAACCGTACTGCAGAAAGTAGTGTTGAAATCTGAATGGAGGTGTCGTGGACAGGATGTTTGAATGTTTGTGGACTGAAAATTTGCCCAATTATGTTGAAATCAGTTTTGATGCCTTGCAACGATGCAGGACAAGCGTTGGCAGAAAAAAGAAAAGAGTAGAGTAAAGGTTCCCCACCAAAACGTTTTTTTTACATCGCTGCTGTTAAATACAAGAGTTTGTGGGAAAACAGTCACTGTTTCTCAATGTCCATTATGACTTCATAAATTCTTTTCACACATTGTAAATGTACAGAAATGTACATTTACAGCATCTACCAGACGGGCGTATCCAGAGTGATTTACAACCAGTGGTCACAGGGACAGCCCCCCCCCCGGAGACACTCAGGGTTAAGTGTCCTGCTCAGGGACACGATGGTAGTAAGTGGGGTTTGAACCTGGGTCTTTGTGGTCTTCTGGTTCATAGGCAGGCGTGTTGCACACTAGGCTATTACCAAGTGTGTCACTTACTGAAATCAGGCTCTACCATCAGTATTTGCAACAAAAACAGGAGACACAGAAAAGAAAGCTTCATTAGAGATGCTGAGGGTGACCTTTATTCTCATGCTCCTCGTGCATCTGTAGAGGAATCTAACATCTGAAATAACCATCAAGTCATTTGGAACAGGTCTAATGTATGTATGCTGGTGGTGTTTTCAAGATTTCAAGTAAAGGCTTGTAAGATGATCAAACCAGCCATGACAGAGTTTTATTTTTAATTGATCTGCATCGTGCACAAATGAAATAACCATCAAGTCATTTACTACAAGATGCCACACAGCACACACTGGTGGAACAGGTCTAATGCATGTATGCTGGTGGTGTTAGACCTGAGAAGATTTCAAGTGAAGGCTTGTAAGATGATCAAACCAGACTGATCTGATAGAGCATGCTTTCTATCTCCTCTGG